>NC_056733.1:25545319-25672819 GCF_019279795.1 Protopterus annectens
AGATTGGGGTAGAATTTGAGATTGCTCATCCAGTTATCTAGGTTTTCCTTGAAGGTGACAAGGTACAATCTGTACACATCTTCAAAACCAAAAGTTCAACATGTTACAAATTAACCAGGAAATAAATTGCTTCTGTTTTAGAATGAGAGTTATATTTATTATTACAGACAATAAAACATGAATTTAATATGCTATAGTTTAAAAGAAGGAATAAATTGCAAAGGCAACTTTGCATTTTGTCCTTAAATTCTCAGCTTCAATTTAATAGTCATAATTTGTTCAGATGGATGAACAGAATGAGAAACTGCTGTACGAGATCCTCAAAAATAAAATATATGATTTTCAGATATGTTTCTGAAAGAAAATGTGTGTTTAATCATGCAAATAGACACATTTTTGTCAGTTCATGAAAGACCCTGATGATTTTATTCTGATATAAACGCATACAGTATTAACAAGAGCAGCGTATCTTCTAGGTAGATACAATTCTTCATAAAATTCTGTAGGGGATGCAAATGCAAACACAATTATAGAGTCAAGTGCTAAAAAGGTAAAGATATTGGCTGCTCATCTTTTGATTGCCTAGCAGCATCTTCAGATTGTTTGCTGTAGGATGAAATAACACATAAAACAGGGGCCACGCCTAATAATCTTAATAAACTTTGAAAAGCAGAAGCAAAATCTATAAAACCGTGTGAATTTCAAGACTGGTTAAGGTCTTTTGTAAACAAAATGTAGGCCTAAACAACTACAGTCAATGATTATAAAAATGTTAGCTCATATTTTTGACCAGGTTGGGGTCCATACCTTACCCTTATACATTTAATATAAAGCTTGGGAGAGTTCTACTAATCTAGTGAATTAAAATAAGAATAAACGTCTGGCAACTTAAAACCTCAAGACCATTGTGAGGGGCTTCATATTTAGTTGACAAGATCAATTTGATGATGTGTGAATAGATACATTTAAAAGGTTTCCAGTGACGATTTGGAATGTGACGTTTGTGAAAAAAGCTTAAAAAGAAACATTCACTTTACTTACTGAAATGTTAGAAATTAATGAACATTTAATAGCTATTGTATGAGATCTTGATTAATTATATTCCAAAATGTAAACAAAATGGTTGTAATGTGATATTATTTTTGTGGTAAAGATATACCTATATATATATATATATATATATATATATATATATATATATATATATATATATATGAATTTGATTAAAAACATCAATTCCTGAAAGATCCAGAAGCTCTAGTATACTATGATTACTATTGTGTGAAATATGTTCGATTTACTCAAATTCACATAGTAATTAGAAAAATTAGAAACTAATTCAACGGTCTCTGCTAATTTAGATAAATAATGAGGTGCAGGATAAATTAAATGTTGATACCATATGAAAAGACTGAGGAAGGAATAATATTTTTAAAATACAGGTAAAAGCATATAGAAAGGACCTATCCAAATAAATGCTCACTATATAAACAATGGAACCATGAAAAGGATTGACTGGAAGAAGAAAGGATGCTGCTCGTACGAGTGATAAGCTTTATTCCACTAAATTTCACAAACAGACATATATCATGATAGTGCAAACAGAAAGGTTAAGCGCTTTCAACTGAACAAACTCAGTCTTCATCAGAACAATGTTTCCATATACAAACCTAGTATATATAGTAACTGTTGTTTTAGTAGTAACTTTTAAGTATATTATATTTATTGGTAGTTTTTTATATATAGTAGGCAATATCTGTATATAGTATTTTATATGATTTTTTGTCAAGGTAGTTGTTTTAGTAGTAACTTTTAAGTAAATTATATTTATTGGTAGTTTTTTATATATAGTAGCAATATCTGTATATAGTATTTTATACGATTTTTTAACATAGTAATACATAGCAATTAGGTTATATTTTCATGTTAGTTATGTGATTTTATTTCGTTTAAATACTATGTTTTGTTAGCGATTATTCATATGGTGTTTTACGGATTTGTATGCTGTCACTTTAAAAGTTTTGGCGCATTTTTTAAACTAACTAGCAACAGTTACTATATATACTAGGTTTGTATATGGAAACATTGTTCTGATGAAGACTGAGTTTGTTCAGTTGAAAGCGCTTAACCTTTCTGTTTGCACTGTCATGATATATGTCTATTTGTGAAATTTAGTGGAATAAAGCTTATCACTCGTACGAGCAGAATCCTTTCTTCTTCCAGTCAATCCTTTTCATGGTTCCATTGTCGTGTTCTACAGCGTTTTGGTTGAGTTCGTTGCTTTTTGGATATGGCAGGTTGTGAGGAAGGTACGCCAGCTTCATTGTCGAGTGAAGATTTTATACAACTCCGAACGGATGTTACGGCTCTTAAAACGGAGGTACAGAAGATACTTTCCATGTTCACTGAATTATTACTGGAGCGCAAGAAATCCATCAATTCTTTGGAAAGTAACCACAGTGATATTGGGTCTCAGCACGCCCATACTAAAAAGATTTGCATTAGTTCTATGCACAACGAAAATGGTTATGAAATTCATAACCATTCACAGAACGAACAGGGTTGTAGTCCCATAAATAGAATTTACCCCACTAAGGACAAAGTGTTAGTGCATACACCGGACATTGAGTTTCCGATGTTATTGAAAGACAATCCAGCTTGTAACCATCGTAACAACACTTGCATTGATATGCCTAACTTATGTGGGGACGATTTAAATAACAGTTTGCATTCATCGGTGAGTCAAAGGGGACAATCAGTAAACAAGGGACTCTGTTTACTTTCCCCAAGTGAAGACTTCACATTTGATTTCAGCTTTCAGCGAAACTGTAAGGAAAGGGAAAATAAAAAACTGGGAGCAAGACCAAAGGAACGACAAGTTGTTAAACAATATGGCAACACTAAACGCAAGGATATATGTGAAAAGCAAGGTACTGTTACACATATGTTAAGTTCTACTAATATAAACAAACGGATGTTTGAGCACAATGATTATAAAGAAAGAAATTTGGACAATAGTATGTGTGATAATATGCAAAGTGGGTTTATTAATCAATTTTTGTGTGATAATTATAATTTTGATTATGGTTTTAACAAGGAACAAACTATGAATTTTAATATTACACATTTTAAACAAAAGAGTTTGAGAGAGATGATTTTTAGTTTTAGTAAAAAAACTTTTACAGTATAAAAATACCAAAATAGATATTGCCTATTTATCAAAATGCCTTAATACTAAAGTAGTACCTAAAGGAATCAGATTTTTCAAGTTACCTTTGGGTATTAATTATAATAATGAAACGAAAAAAGAATTCAATGAATTGTTTGATAATTTTGGTTTGTTATATCTTAGGACATTGATTAAATATAATGATGAGAAGATGATTACCTTGGCCAATGAGGTTGAATGTATGAATTATATCATCACCAAACACCGTGATTTTTACAAATGGAAAGATTTATACTACAAACAGTTTAAAATTACACAGAATAAGGCCAAGAATATTTTTGAGAGAAAAAATAGAAAATTAATGAGGGATGTTGAAGCTTATGAGAATAATAGAGCATATGTATGGCCAGCTGACAGGAAAGAGAATACATATACAGAGAAAGTACAATATAGAGATAGAAGAAGGAGCTCTCATAAAGAAGAAAATTTTCGGGGGGGCAGATTTTTTCCCGCCCCAAAGCACAACATCCCTTACAGCAAATGGAATTAATTAATCCAGCAGATGTAGCTTTGGTATCTTCCTGTAGGTTCACTTTGACCCCTACTCATACATTGTTCTCTAGTTGTGATCCAAATTTGAATAATAGTGATGTTACAGTTTGTGAAGAAGTTAATTTTCCTATCATTGAAGACACTAGCAAAGATTTTAGTATATTCCACAATCAGCCAAGTCAGGGTTCACATGAACATCACATTATTCATTGTGATCACACAGAGAAAGCACAACAGATAGTGATTACGTACAATGGATTTAATGTATATAACTATACTGATATGATTATTGAACAAGAATTCTTTGACTTAATGAGTAAAGGTATGAAGTTTATACCTACAGTAGGAATGAATTTAGTGGATACTATTAAGGAGATTAAGTTGTACTGCAGGAGACTCAACTTGGCCGTACAATTTGGTTCTCTACAAGACAATGAATATATCAATCAATATACTAAGTTGAAGAAAAGTACATATGTACCAGTTAGTCACCAACAAATAAGTAATTATGAATGGATGGTGAACAAAGATATATATTGGTTAAATCATGATATACATAGAAATATAGGACGAAATTATAGTTACTGTGATAATTTAACACAGAAAGAAAGGAAGTGTTTAAATAACATTATGCAGAATAAAGATATCCGTATTATGAAACCTGATAAAGGGAATAGTAATTTGTTATACTTTAGACTACAATACCAAAATACATAATTTATTGTATGATTCAGGAAATTATGAAGTCATTTCCTTGAATGAAATTAATATAGGGTACAAAAGGATAGACTTTATTCTGGAAGAATACTTGATTGATAATAGAATAAGTAACGAGATTTATACTTTTCTTAAAATTGACTATCTCATATTAGCCAAAATAGTGGGTATACCTAAAATACATAAGTCCATGGAGGATCCACCATATAGACCTATTGTCTCTGGATCCAAATCCAAAACATATAATATTGGTGTACTTATTGATACATGGACTAAACATATATATAAAGTTGTACCCCACATTATGAAGGACTCCTGGAGTTTTTTGAATAACCTTACTGTAGACAAATGGAGTCAAGGCTACTTTTTTATTACTATAGATGTTGTCGATCTCTATAGTTGTATACCAAAAGAGACAGGACTAGATTTTTTCACTAATAGTCTTAAGAAATACTCAGGATATAGTTGGGACAAAATATGTGTATTAACAGAATTGATGTCTATTGTTCTTGATTTTAATTATATTTCTTTTCAAGGAGAGTTTTTTAGGCAGAAAATGGGCGTAGCTATGGGAGCCTCTTACACGCCCATTTTCGCCAACATGGTTATGTTAGAATGGGAAAATTAATTTTTATTCAAGAGTCAATATTATAATCATGTCGTATTCTATGCCAGATATTTGGATGATTTGTTTATTATATGGAAAGGTTCTGAAGAGATGATAGATGAATTTATTACATTCCTGAATAATACAACAGATTTTTTAAAATTTACTTACAGTTATGACAGAAAAGCAACAGCATACCTTGACACATATATAAGTAATACGGACACAGGGTATGCATCCAAAATTTATAGGAAACCTTCTTTCTCTAACGATTATATTCAATACAATAGTAATCATCCACCCTTTATGTTTAAAAATGTAGTTAAAGGGCAATGTATAAGGGTAGCGAGGATGTCTTCTACCAAGGAAGTTATGGAAGAAGACATCAAGATGTTATATTCCATGTTTAAGAAAAGAGGCTATCCGGACAAGTTACTTAATGATACTATGCAATATGTTTCCTCACAATGGGGACATAGATATAAACCATTGTTAGGTATACAGGAGTCAGTAGGCGAACCTAGTTCATGTAAGGAAAATAATTTTAATAGAGTATGTATTTTAAATTATTCTCCATATGTACATTATATTAAAGAAATACTATTAAGACATTGGGATGTTATTTCATCCAATAACTTAGAAATGACATTAGGTAAACAACCAGTTATTGTGTATAAGGTAGCACCTAATTTAAAAAGGATGTTAGAACAAACAGATAAGAAAAGGGACAATTTTATCAAAGGTACTAAAGCAAGTAGTAAATGTGGGTCTTGCCATCAATGTTCATATATTAATACTATTGATAAGTTCACGCTAAGTGACATTAACCATATGGAGATTAAAAGCTTAGGTGGAAACTGTAATAGTAAACTAATTATATATATTGCCAAATGTAATGTTTGTACTGCATTCTATATAGGGAAGACGGAAAGGACGTTAAAGAAACGTATTTATGAACATCTTTATAGAATACGGAGGAAGGATAAAAATAATGCCCTATATAGACATATAGCAGATAAAGGGGACCAACATAGTTTTTTGTTTAGTATTATTGATCAGGTCAACCAAGCTACCTTTGCAGGTAATTGGAAAGTACAATTGGCATTTAAAGAAAGTATATGGCAGATTAGGACAGATGCCACAAGATATCCTGGCCTTAATGACCATATCAGCATCAAACCGTTCTTAGAAGTACATTGATTGAGTATTTCCCTATATCAGGTTGATTTTATACATAAAATATATATTAACACATTCATTATTCATGTATATTCATGTGTTCATGTATATATGTACAGTTTTATTATCAATTCCACAATGTATTTTAAAGTATTTATTTATTTATTAAGGTAGTTGTTTTAGTAGTAACTTTTAAGTATATTATATTTATTGGTAGTTTTTTATATATAGTAGGCAATATCTGTATATAGTATTTTATACGATTTTTAAACACAGTAATACATAGTAATTAGGTTATATATTCATGTTAGTTTGTGATTTTATTTAGTTTAAATACTATGTTTTGTTAGCGATTATTCATATGGTGTTTTACGGATTTGTATGCTGTCACTTTAAAAGTTTTGGCGCAATTTTTAAACTAACTAGCAACAGTTACTATATATACTAGGTTTGTATATGGAAACATTGTTCTGATGAAGACTGAGTTTGTTCAGTTGAAAGCGCTTAACCTTTCTGTTTGCACTATCATGATATATGTCTATTTGTGAAATTTAGTGGAATAAAGCTTATCACTCGTACGAGCAGCATCCTTTCTTCTTCCAGTCAATCCTTTTCATGGTTCCATTGTCGTGTTCTACACTATATAAACAAAACAAAGGTGGTAATATAACCTTAATAGCCTTGATTAATGCCATTCTTAGTATTTATGGGCCCATTGATAGATAATATAGTCTACAGTAATTTCCTAGGCTACATCTTGCTAGCATTCCAATTATGTTGCATCTTTAACTAGTTTATTTTAAGCATGTGGTGTTTGAATGCAGTTTCTGAATAGTGCTGATACCACCATCTGGAAAAAACATATCTGTACAACACACTAAAAATAAAATAATAGCTAACTTTATTGAATGTTTTGGACACATCTTCTGTAGTAAAATCTATGCAGACCATTTATTTTACATTTTAAGATGTAACCATGAAGTATACAGTAAGAGTCGGACTGCCAATTAGACTAGATTTTGAAAAAAAACAGATTTCAAATAGGATATTAAATCAGGCATCACGTCTGTAACTTTATTTGCTTGGGAAAAAGGAATGCAATTTGATATCAACAGTAATTATAGCAATGGGTCTATAGCTCCATGGGTCTAATGGAGCAGCATTTAGTCTGGGAATCTGATTTTTTTTGAATGACATTAAACATCATATCCATAACTTTGCTAAGTTTATTATAAACTGCTATAACATTCTGTTATAAAACTGCAGTGGTAGTGCTGCAGTAGCGTTGTTGCTTCACAGTACGACATTGTACTGTTCGATTCTCAGCTTGAGCGTCTTCTGTGTGGAGGCATGCATGAATGGGCGTACCTTCGTTTAAAGTTGTGCATCAGGGCCGGCAACTCGGCATGTAAAAATCTACTGCCAATCATTAGCGGGCAGGAGTTCCGCTGTGGCGACCCCTAACCGGGAAAAAGCCGAAAGACACAACATAACATTCTATTATAAGTCTGCCTGGGCCTCTGAGTTTACTTATCTTTAATGATTTAATGTCAGTAGCCTTTTACTTATTCAGCCCTAATAAATAACTAAACTTTCTTTCTAATAATAATGGGTATCCAAGCAAAATTAACTGAATTAAGAGAGACATGCATCTCCTTTTCTATTTATTGACATTTGAATACTGGAAAAGTCTGAATGGGTAGGGGCCCGGGGAGAAAAGCTCCAAAGTAAGTATTAAAAAACATTTTAGGAACAGTATATCTTTAAACATAATGTAAAAAACAAATACAGTTTTAATAATTATACCAAATTAGACATAAAATGAAAACATTCGTTAAGAACTGATACAAATTATATGACAATGATTTAGTATTTAGAGAAATGTTAGCCAGCTTATAGAGTAATTAAAGGTAAGTTAGTATATTACAAACAGGTATTGCAATATGAAATGAGAGAGAAAAGCAGACTTATGCTGTATTTAGAAAGAAAGCCAGGGGAGAGAAATTGATAGAAGTAAGAAAGTTACTGAAGAAGGGGGACTAAGGAAGTGTAAGGTATGAACAGGTATTTGCTCCTATTGAGAGATATAATTTATCCTGGTATTGAACAAGAACAGAGCCAGCTATTGACTAGGAAGTCTTTCAGAATGGTTTTGAAGGATAGGAAGTAGGGTACTGACCTTATGGATATAGGTAAGGAATTCCAGGCCCCACAACATGGTACGGGTACAACAATGTCCAGCAGATTTTATAGGTTTGTGGGTAGAGAGAATTTTTGGCCATTGTGTCATAATGACTATCTGGGAACATAGTTGTTTAGAATGTTATTTAGTGCTGGACAAGCAGATGAATGCAAGATCATTTTATAGGTGGCAAGAAGCTTGCATATTTAAGTTGAATGGGTAGTTCTAACCAATTTATGCTTTTTTAGTGTTACACAGTGGTGGGTTCTGAAAGGGATATTTGCTGCAAATTTAGCAATTCTGTTATCACATTGTTGGAGTTTTGATTTTTGTGATGCCTGAAGGTTAGTAAGGATGGGAGAACCATAAAATATGTGAGGAGTAGATAAGTAGTGACAAGTGTAGTTTTAGTTGCGTTGGTGAGAAAGTCTTTACTCTATAATGCATCCCTAGTTTTTGATGAGTTTTTCTTATGCAATTTTGTATATGCAGGTTGAATTTAAGATTACTGTCCACTATCACCCAAATAATTTGTTATAAGAAGTGACTAAAATGGCTCTATTATCAAGAGAGAGATCTTTAAATGTTTTTTTTTTCATGAGATAGGGATTTGAAGCAACTATTGTTGTGAAAGCGCTCACCTCTGTTTATTTTTTATTATTTTTATTAAACGCTATTGTGTGTTACCTTGGTGCATAATGTGTAGAAGGTGTTGGTGAGAGTATTGAAGAGGGGGGACCACGGATAGAGCCTTCTGGTATACCAGTAGTGACTGGAACGTATGGAGAGAGGGTGGACTGCCATTTTACTGACTGATTCCTATTGGATAGGTAGCTTTTGAACCATAGAAGGACGGGCAGAAAGAGACATAATGAGGACATTTGAAGTAGAAGTTTGCTCTGACAAACTGTTCTGAAGGTTTCAGACAAGACTAGTTATAAGGAGGAGACTAGCTTGCTGTTATTTCTAGCTTCACTGACAGTATCTACGTAGGTTAGAAAAGTAGTGTTAGTACGATGGGAAGAATGGAAACGATGTCATGTAAGGGATAGGAGATCTTCAGCAGAATATAATTTACCAATTGTTTTTGAATACATTTGTCAAGTATTTTGGAGAGGGTGATAAGATTGCTATAGTAATGTCTCTTGAATTTCCTCTTTTTTTGCAAAGTGATAATGTATGACTTTTTCTAGAGAGATAGGAATCACGGAATTCATGAACTGACCTTTTATAAGGATTGAAATAGGATAGGCAATACTATAAGCTGCTATTTTAAGGTACTCACTTGGAAGTTCAACAGCTGAAACAGGGCATGGTTTGAGTTTAAGAGTAGTTTTTGTAGGATGTGAGCACATGTTTGAAAGTGAAAGTGTATGTGGTGATATTTGGCTGTTGGTCAGGGTTAGAATTAGATGTTGGGGTACCCATGCTGAATTTCAAAAAGGAGGTTAAGGGATTATATATTGTTAGACTGACCCATCATGATGTCAAGAAATGTGGGGTGGGAAGTTTGGTAGTACACAAATTCAGATATGCTCATGTGTTAACAGCAATGAGCAAATGCATAAGATATGTACATACTTTCAACAGTGAATACAAAAATCAGGAGAATTGCATAATGAATGGGGCCATGAAGAGGGTGAGGAATAAAGCATGTTTTTTCAGTGTGTAATACAAGTCTCATAGCACTAGGCTTTATAGACCATTCCTGACCCCTCGTCACTATTTATTTAAACTTTCTATAACAGAAGAAAAACTGGCTGGAAGGAAGCACTCAGGTTCACAATTTCTACAAGGTTTAATGGCACAAAATAGTAGATGAGCAAAACACCAAAACGCTGATAACACCCCAAATATGTTTTTGTTCACAAGAACTTCATCAGAATAATAAATACATAGCTAAGGCCCATTAAATAGTCCCCCTAATCAAAAAATGACCAATAAAATAACAGTATACAATTCAAAAAGACATTTTAAATTTCCAATTTTTACTAATTTATTTAAACTTTGCCTCCCCCATATTCGCATGGGTGTTCTTTGGGTATTCCCATCTCCTCCAGCCTTCCATAAATATGTTGGATGACTAGCTACCATTTTTATTTCTTTATTTACTTACACATAAAAACACAGATACATATATGTGTGTATGTGTGTGTGTGTGTGCGTGTGTGCTATAGAACACAGTGCTTCTTAGAATGTGGTGACAGTCTGATGTTACTAAATAGAAACCCATGCCACATCCTATAGTATTGTAATAAAAATGTTTTATATGATAAAAAAACATACATATTGGCATAGTGTTACTCTGTGTTTAAACCATTGTGGCTATATAAAACAATGCACCATAGTTTAGCATAATGCTTAGAATAAGGGAAAGAATTATGTTCAGTCACATAGTAGTTTTAGCTGTGAATTATATGCTGCAATGAAATATTTTAAATTTAAAGTTATATTTAATATTGATGCTGCTTAGAGTGTAGCTTACATACTATAATGAGACAAAATGCACAAGGTCACATGCTGGCAGATTTGCTAATAACTGCAATGAAGCTTTTATGTCATTAGTGCAGGCACAGGTGTAATGAATAGTGTCAGACTCACCAAGGCAGGAATGGGTGATAGCTTTTAAAAATTAGGTGCATGAGCTAGGGTCTCAGGTACGGAAGGCACTATGGGCCTCAAACAAGACACAAATCACATATCATCCCACCAATCACGTAGTTAGGCCAATAAAAATGCCCAGATAAATGAAAAATGATAAATGCAAGTAGGAACCCTCATGGTGCTAGAATTACAACCTCTTCAAGACAGTTCTCACTCTGATATATGCAGCTGTGACTTAGGAAAGATTGGCGTGTGTGTGTGTGTGTGTGTGTGTGTGTGTGTGTGTGTGTGTGTGTGTGTGTGTATATGTTAGAAAAAGATGAGTATTTCCTTATAAAATGCATGATATAATATAGCAAAGAATGCAAATCTGATGGCTGAAATAAGCTTGTTTTGTAGGGGCAGTGGCACTGATATATTGCATTGTGTACTCACACAGTATGATGTCAGCTGGGATCTCTGTACTGAGCAAAGCACATATTGAAGGAAGTGTAACTCAGAAAATGAGTAATAAGGAGAAACAATTTAGTATGTCACTCTCTTCACACTCACCCAACAGAAAGTTGTGCAAATAGCTACTCGTGGACAAAAAAGTATTATCAACCACACAAAATGAACAGTTTGTCCACATTTTGATTTCTGTAGTAATGAGACCCCACCCCCAAGCTGAGCCTACAACACTGGATTCTTGTTTCATCAAATGCAAATGTACAAACCTTTGCAAAAATGTTCAGCATTGCTGACTGGCAAAACCAGTGTCACAGTGTTGCCCTCCTGCAACAGGGTCATCACTCAAGCAACTAAACTCTGTGAGTCTATAAAAGGCCATGTCACTGAAGTTACAGCTCTGACCTCCAGTTTTCATACAAGTTAAATAGTGTCAGCAGTTCGAATGCTATTTTTAAACTGTCAATATCTCAAGGGCAATAGTAGGCTATCACCTCCTGTCAAAAGGGACAATATCACCAGAGATTTGACAGCAGCGATCTAGCAATGCCCGGGGAGTTACAGCAGACCAGCAGGGCTGGATGTAAATATGAAATACTTACTATGAAGCAAGAGAACATTTTATGTTGTTTTCATGCACACACACACACACACACACACACACACACACACACACACACACACACACACACACACACACACACACACACACACACACACACACACACACACACACACACACCAGATGTATTTCTAGTTACATGGTCATAACCCTGAAGAACCTCTAACATAACATGAGTTAAAAATCATGTATAGATGTATATGTTGTTTGTATATATATCTATATATATATATATATATATATATATATATATATATATATATATATATATATATATATATATATATATATATATATATATATATATATATATATATATATATATATATATATATATATATATATATATATATATATATATATATATATATATATATATATATATATGCATACACACACACACACACACACACACACACACACACACACACACACACACACACACACACACACACACACACACATATCTGTTGTGTTGTTTTGCCAAGTTTCTTTTATCAGTGATTTTTGTTACTGTTAAAATCATACTGTACTAAGGAATGTTGTGTGTACTACTAGTTTTCTTTTTTCATTCTTGTTGTAGTTTACATGAGTAGGTATACACAAAAAAGGGGTCTACTATGAAACCCCGATCGAGAAGATGCCAGGAAACAAATGTCTGAAAATACCAAAAGCTGAAAACTCCAAATGTAAGTGTTTCTTAATGGGTAGAGGTCCCCCTGCATAGCCATGTTGGGGGGAGCCTCATACCTTCCAAAATGTATATATGAATTGTATGACCTTACAGACACAAAGAAGGGAGAATTCTGATGTAACAAAGGCATCATTTCATGGTGCATACTTCAAAATCATACTGGCTGTGATCTCCGATGGAAAACAGTCACTGTCGTTCTCCCATTCAATGTTGTGTGATTTGGGCACTTAAGGAATTTAATCCTGACCATTGGTAGATATACCCTGAAAAATTTACCTCTGAAGCACAACTTACCTTTCCTAATGGATGGTCTCTCAAAGTGAGTTTTCTAGGAATGTTGCCATTTAGAGTTCTACTTGTTTCAGTCGCAGCCTTCTCTGTACATAGCATATATGCCCTACTCATTCTTAAACTCCCCATTGACATGACTTCAGGGTTTCCTGAATTTGAACTTATTTTTTCTTTCTGCCATGCAGAAAATGCATGCTTCATTTACCGTATTTCAAACATCACAGGCAAGAACTGACACACCTAACTATACATGCTTAACTTTTTTCATATCATAAATTTGATATCACCTAAGGATAGTATGGATTTGCCATTTTACCCTTTGCTGTTTTGTTTTAAATCATTAAATGAAATTTAATGTTGCAGAAACATCTCTGCTAAATTATCAGTGTAATATCATTCATAATCAAAATATTTAGAATAATAAACGTCTGTAATACAGATCAATGCATCAGTGTAGTCAAAATCGATTCCCTGTTAATTTGTTATTTTAGACCTTTTGGCCAGAATTTTTTAAAGGTTACAACTAGCACTGGAAGAAGATAAATAAAATATATATAATGTGAAACAGCATTAAAATGGGTCATAGTAATAACTAAATAAAGTAACAAAAGCATCAGTATATGCACTGTGATGTAACGTTCGTCTCTTTTATAGTGGCTTTGTAGCTTGCAGATATAAAACATGGATTAAGACCCAGAACACCTAGAAATGATTAATGACCCATATGCTGGAAGAAGTGGCAGGTGATGTTTGTGGCTGATGCTAGATTACCGACCTTAGGGGGAGGCAGGTAAAAAGCCCCATGTATTGAAGGGATATGTAGTGAAGGACATCAAATCTGGTGGAGAGGCAGTAGAAAATGGAGGTTTTCGAAGACTGACACCAACTGACATCCCATCCTCAGCTCCTTTTGATCAATGTTACACAAGGGGGATCCATTATTCCTAAAAATGAGACTTTAAATATCACCAGGAATGTTTATTACAACTGCTAAGATACATCCCATGCCACCTGCAAGGTAAACTTGGGGATGATTTGCATATACCTTGAGTGGCTTGGGGAACTGTATGTGGCAAGTCTAAAACAGCATGCTGAGGAGCAGGGATGGAGTAGAGTTGGTTGAAGATGTAAGAAGATGAGTTCCCTTCATAATTCAACAAGATCAGTAATACCACCATACAGCTGTACAAACTTGCTAGTAGAAGATGACCCATGTTCTACCAAATCTGTCAGCAATTACGTCTAGTCCCTATACAAATCCCACCATTCCTCTGCCGCTTTCTGTGTCATTCTTAAGCACCCTTAGTCATCTCTGTTGACCACTACTGCACCATTCATTCTGTCAGTACTCGGTGGTGGTGGTTGAGGGCACTGCCAATATTCATGTGAAATCCAGGTGAAATGTTTCCTTTACAGCTGCCATCTGTGCTATCTTCTTATTTGTAAAGATAACAATCTAACCTCATCAAGGGAAATGTTAAGTGAAGGAAAAATTTTAACATTATACTAGAAGCCTTAAAGTTAAACCTGTGCTTGTTTAGGTTAAATCTGAATTTCATCAGATATGTAGAACAAGAAAGGCAATAAACTAATCATATGTTACACAATGGAGTTAAAAAGGTTGATATGAAACTGTGTTCTTTCTGACAGTGAACAAACATTGGTGTCTGTAGTAAGATTTTTTTTTTCAATAATTTTTATTTTTATTTTTACATTAATAAATGTCACACATAAAAACTATGTTACAACATGACCGTATATATATATATATGTGTTATACACTGATGTCAAATACCACAGGATATAGGTCGTACACAATATCTATTTACACTATGTACATAGATGCTTTCACTGTTAGTTCCACAGTTATATAGACTATATACATTCATAATATCCAAGTTATTATTTAATATCTGAACTTGTATGTGTTCTTTGGTTCCATTATAGTGCATTTCTAAGTTGCTGTGTGATGAATTATGCTAATATGATATTAAAGGTTTGTTCCCAAATTTCTCTGGATTTCATGTTTTTGTTTCTTTTATCTGTTACTATTTTATGAGCTAAAAGGTGTTGTATAGCTACTTGTTTCTGTAGTAAGATTTTAAACCTTGCATTTCTCACTCTAGTAAAGAGACAAACCCACGCCACAGTAATGATTTTAAGCATATTACACAGAACCCATGCAAACCCATGCACATTATGGTCAGGGATGTACTTCTTTATTCTTTTAATATGTAACTAAAATAATTTTATACCATAAACTTCTATCAAATAGAATTTCAGCTGCTGCATCACAGGACATGAAGCTTTAGAAAAATAAATAGAAAAATAGACATTTTATTCAAAAGGATTCAAGTTTATTTCTGTCCAAGTCTTGGCCTCTGAGGGCAGTGTCCCGGGTCTTTTGTCATCCTGATGGTGCCATAGCTTTTACTTCCAAGTCAAAATCATTCACATTTGTCATAGTCTATGTCAGTTAAAAATGGGAGGGCACCCCCAGCTGGCTGCTAATTAAAGCAGTAAAACAACGTCAATGCTTTCCAGAAGTCTGTCTTGTGTGAAGGACATGCTTTGAGGAAGGGAGGGGGGAGGGTACAAGCTTTTGCAATGTCACTTGCAAGGCCATTACTGATGACCAATGGGAGTGCAACAAATATTCACTGATATGATCCCTACCCCCAAAACTGACATCACTAGTGCTTCAGTTTTTCCCTATTTGTAACATAAGGAAGTTCAACAAACGTGTCATTAGTATAACAGTGTGTATGCTTTTTATGCATTAATGAAACTTAATAACTGCTTATAAAGCCTGTCTCATTTGACCAGATCTTACCTATATTATATCATTTTGATTGTAAGCCCTTGCACCCCGATATGAATGCATACAAACAGAAAGCAGAAAGGTACATAAAGACATCCAGTGTGTAAACCTCATTTTATTCTTGCAGGATATGAAATAATGTAAATGAAGCACAAATATGGGAGATGGAACTTTCATAGTGAGGTTGGTGTAATTTAAAGTAAAGCAAATGTCTTGTAAATACAACAGTGGAGCAGTATGTCTTGCCATAGTTCCACAGAGCAGCATGTTCTACTGAAACTCAAAACCCCTTGCAAAAACAAAGTAACCAAGAAGGGACCTGTACATATTAGACTTACAGTTCTTAACTCTTGGGAAGTAGTGTGATGTGAATACTGGCATATGCTGATTCCAACTGCATACTGGAGTCAATATTTGAGATTTCAATGAAAGTTGAGTACAGATATACCACATACACACACACACACACACACACACACACACACACACACACACACACACACACACACACACACACACCATACCTCTCAACTGTCCAGATTTTTGCAGAATGTCCAGATTTTTGCCTCATACTTTTGGTCAATTCCTCATAACATTTGTGGTTTTATGGCAAATCACTGAGATGCCCTGAGGACTGAAGTCACTAAATAATGACATACATTTGAGTTTCAGACTTCAAATCCTTCAGAAAATGTATGTTAACACAAATCCTGTTACTCTTGCAACTTTCTAACACAAACCCTGTTACTCTAGCAACTTTCTAAGTTTATATGGGCAATGTTTAAAATATATCCCTATTTTTGGGCCTTTGTACCCTGATTTTGTCAGGCTTTGTCCAGATTTCTTACATTAAGAGGTTGAGAGGTATGACACACACGCGCGCGCACACGCACACACTGCGTGTGTGTGTATGTGTGTGTGCGTGTGTGTGTGTGTGTGTGTGTGTGTGTGTGTGTGTGTGTGTGTGTGTGTGTGAGAGACTTGACTTTTTAAGAAATATATATACATTTATGAATAGATATGCATATATCTATATCTAGCTATCAATATATCTATCTATGTATATATTTTTAGGTACTTACTGTGCTATTGATTTGTGAGGATTTTAAGAATTGCCTTTTTGCATACGAATAACTAAGAGGTAAGCCATGCAAGGATATGGTGGGACATTTACATGTTTACCCTCTCCATGAGGATATTAAAATTAATCTCTGTTAATCTTAAAGACCTCATATCATACCAGTCATTTATTGCTCAGCTTAAAGTTCATCTAAGTGTGAGTCAATTTGTAAATGCTTTCCCTCTTGACACATCACCTTATCCTCCCCACCTTTTACTAGTCCAGCAAATTTGTCTTTCTTGCTTTATTTCCTTACACTAATATGTAACAGTTCTTTCATATTGTATACATTACATTTAGTTAATTTCTGTGTACCCTTGTTTTTTTTACTTTTTACACCCTGTGTGCTCTTCTTTCACTATTTAACTCTCTTCTCCTTCCCTCCTTACTCTAACCACCCCACCCTATTGCCACGTTTACTCGGTACTTCATTATTATTATTATTACTGTTATTAATTGATTGCTATCGGCATATAATATTTTGTTTGTATTCACAATACTTCTTGTTAGCGTCCTTGTCTACTGTCATTTAGTGGTAGGTCTTTTGGTGGATGAAGAGCCACTCATCCTAACTTTCTTGGTTCTTCTTGTTAGCCAGCTTGCTATCCAATGGTACTCAGGGAATTGACATTTAGCTAGGAGACTTTAGGTATTATACCTGAATGCAAAATGGTGTTGAATGCCTTTTCCAGGTATAGATATGAAGTGCACACTGTTCTACCCTCATAAATTCTTTCACTTTCCATTTCAAAGAAGTTGACCAATTTGAAAAGACAGGACCTGTCCCTGACAAATCCAAACTGGGTTTGGTCTAGAGTATGTAATTACCTATGTCCCAATTTATTATTTTTCATAGAAGTTGAACAATTTAATAAGGCAGGACCTTCCTTGACAAATCCAAACTTATTTTGGTATACAGTTTGTAGTTACCTATGTCCTTATTTATTATTGATCAAAGAGGTTGACCAGTTTAAGTAAACAGGACCTGCCCTTGACAAATCCGAAATGGGTTGGGTCAAGAGTCTGTAGTTACCTATGTCCTTATTTATTATTTATGCAATGATCCTTTCCATACCCTACCAGATGATAATGTTTAGCTTTCTAAAAATGAGATAAATATCACATAGAAAAAGATCTGGTAATTTGAGACCTTCTTATGGAAGGGGTGATTGATGTGGACATCTACAAATATTTGAAAAATGATAGACCAAGAATACCTACAATTTTCGTTATCTCTAAAGTAACCCTCCCCTACGACCAATTGTATCTGCTGAAGGTTCTAAAACAGACCCACTAGCCAAGTTCCTAGATAAAAAAATTAAAATCTGTTTGGGGGACAGAGAAGGAGATTTTAAAGGATTCATGGGACCTTCTTTCGAACATTACTCCAGAAAATTTTAACAAGAATTTACTTTTTGTCACTATAGACATAAATGATCTATTCTCAGTAATTCTCAGTAATTCCACACACCGAAAGTTAGAAATGTTTGAGGAAGCTCTTGTCCAAAAAGGGAAGGGTAACCAAAATGAATTCTGACTTTGTCTATTGTTAATGGAGTTAATACTTAAGAACAACTTCATTTTCTTTGGTGGAGAGTTTTTTAAACAAATAAAAGGTGTAGCAATGGGGGCAAATTGTGCCCCAACCTATGCAAACATAGCATTGGCCTTTTGGGAGCACAAATTTATTCTTAACTCTGATTTCTGGATGACATACGCATTTTTTGGACCGACACTGATAATAGATTAAAAGATTTTATTAGTTAGATGGAGAGCACCACTTGGTCTTTGAAATTCACTTACAATACATTTACAGACCAAATGTACTATTTGGACGTGACAATTTACAAAACAAGTTCAGGGTTTAGATCAAAATTGTACAGAAAGGAAACATTTTCAAATTCATATTTACATTATAACAGCACCCATCAAAGAGTATAATTAAAGGACAATATGTCCGAGCAAGTAGGATGGCATCTAGTGATGATGATTATGTTACAGAATGTAAAAGATTAGAAAGTTTATTTTTTGAAAGGGGCTATCCTATTGACCTAATACAACATATTTCGAAGGAAGTAAGTGAGAAAAGGACAGACAGATTTTTCCCACTTCTAGGGAAACAAAATTTTAGTATGCATGTAAATAATTGAGAGGAGAACGAAAGAAGGTATGATAGGGCCCTTATCATGGAATACAACGGTGACACAAAATGTGTTAAGGGCGTCATACAAAGGGACTGGGAAAAATTTGTCAAACTGACTGATCTAGTTAGTATCAAGTTAGTACCATCAAAATTCATCTATAGAAAAGGGCACAACATAAAAGAAATTTTGGAAAACAGTAACTATCAAAGGGGTCCAATTAATTTGAAAAAAGTTGGCATGTGCAAATGTGGGACTTGTTTCCAATGCCCCTATATTAGGAATTGTGAAAAGGTGTTTATTACTAGTAGAAACAAAGAAATATTAGGTAAAGAGTATAACAATTGTAATTTGGCTGGGGTTATATACCTAGCAATGTATGAATTATATGGTGCATTCTATATTGGCAAAACTGAGCGTAAGTTAAGTAAATGTATTTAGGAACATTGTTATGATACAAGGACAGGAAACTAAAGAAATGCATTATACAAGTACACAAAAGTATGCCCAGGGGCCAAGTTTTTCTTTTTTGTTGTTGAAAACTGTTGTTGTAATGGACATAAGGGGTGGACCTTGGGAAATGAGGCTTGAATATAGAGAGCTATTTTGGCAAATTAGTTTAGACGCCAATAGGTTCCCTGGCCTAAATTAAAATATCAGTATAGCCCCTGTTCCCAAACTGAGGACGGCAAAATTATAACTATAATTATAATCATAATTATATGCCAAGAAAAGACATAGAACATATAAATGAGAATTTTTTTCTGTTTTTCCAATACATATTTTTATGCATATATTTTCTTTTAAATGAACATCTATTTGACCATGGAAAGTCTTTAAAAAAAAACATGGGTGCTATAAAATATTGTAATTTTTAAACAAACCGCTAGATGGAGCGTTTACCTTATTTTTGGCTCAGTAAGCTATTAAAGGACGTTAACATGTGTTTTTTAAAGAAATGTTCATCACCAATTTTTTTGGATGAAGTTTATTGACTTTTAAGATTCTAAATAGAGGAATTTATTGTTATTTTATTTTATGTAATAGGGGTTAAACTTTTAATATTTTTTAAAAAAAGCATTTTAAAAAAAAAAATTCAATATGATGGGAAATGGGTGATTTGATTGATTGATTGATTGATTGATTGATTGATTGATTGGGGAAACACAGTGATAGGTTCAGTAATTAAGTATGATGTATTTATATATGGTGTATTTTTTGAATATGGTGTATCTGATGAAGTCTGCTTAAAGTGGAGACGAAAATGTATTGTGGTTTATCAGCGTTAATAAAATCTCGAGTTTACTGTGAAGTTTCATTTGGTGCTCACCTTTATTTGTGCCCTTGAGAGACATTTTGTACTTTCCATACCCTACCAGATGATAATGTTTAGGCTTATGGGTAATTACTCAGGTCCTTTGAAGTACCATCTTTGTGCAAGGAAGGGAATGGTTGTTGCTGTTCACAATTGATATGTCAAGAAGCCTGTTTTGAGGCTTACACTGAATAGCTATGGTAGGGGATTAGACAAGTCATGTTTCAGTCTAACCATTGGACAGCCTTATGCTATCTGACTCCACAAATTTAGGGTTCCTATCCTCAGCTAGCATTTTGTGAACTAGTTATTGAACTAGTTATTGGGAGATTTGAAAGGGGGCTGTAGCTGTGGGTATGTGATCTGAGAATATCAGAGATGAGGGGTCGTACTTTGAGCTAAATTTCTTTGCTAGCAGACTGGCTATGTCCTCAGTGTCTGAGTATGTGATATAATTTACTATCATGTACTCTGTGTCTGAGTATGTGATATTTATTTATTTATTGATTAATTGATTGTGTATCACACCCCCCGGTGTAGCTGAAATAGATATGGGTTCCTTCCTACCTGACTCTGGTGACACCCCTTCTTTACGCCTAACACCCCAAGGTGGCAAGTGATAATAGATTTTATTCTAGGTGACACTTTAGTTTTAAAGGGCAATAGCACAAGAACAAACATTATTTCAACAGTGCACCATTTAGCAGTAAGGCAGAGTAAGATATGCATGTAATGAAACCATACATTTACCCCCTTCCTCGGAACTCAACAAAAAAGATGCTGACATACAAACATGCACATGAAGGCAATATCAATGAGCAGTAAAGATTTTATAATGCAGCAATATAAACACGGAAAAAATGCAATGTCATTGAGGGAAAAAAAGGGTTAAAATACAACAGTAAAGATATGAAAAAGATGCAATGTCATTGAGCAGTAAAGATTCTTGAAGGCAGCAGTACTAACAAGAGAAAAATGCAATGTCACTGAACAATAAAGATTTATAATGCAACAATACAAATGTGAGAAAATGTAATTTAGCAATAAAGAGTCTTTAGGGCAACAGTACTAACACCCTCTATCCCCTAGATCAATCTAAACAGACCAACTATGAGACACTCTATTATGCCTTGTTCACTGGCCAGTGACTACTTACAGTCCTACTGCCGGCATGATGGGGCCCAAGGTTGGAGCTCATATGGATCCCAGCTATTTGTAATCTAGAAAGCGTTTGGGGGGGAATCCACAATCTTATAAAAGTATAAAAAAATGATGGCCAAAAGCCTCTCAATACTCTGTCGAGAATATCGCAGTGACTAGGCACCGCAATTCCTCCAATGAGAAAAATGGAAAATCACCCACCAGAACTCTGGTAGTCATCTATGGCATCTCTGCACTAGGCCCAAGGGAACTCCTTTTCTTGCTGAATCATATGCAGACATGGAACTACTGGTTTCAGAACTTCTCTCCTGAATCCACAAAATACCATCATCCAGGATTTCCAGTCATGCTGCAAGGCCCTTTTCCATTCAGCTAGTCTTTCAGTCTTCCCTCCTTCAGCTAGTGTTCCAGTCTCCTCTCTTTCATTTTCAAAATTGTCTTTTATATTCCTGAAAAGGAGCTCCACCTTGTGGTATAATGGAAAACTGCAGTCTATTACTTCTATAATGAAATACAGTGGAAGCTGCACTTTCCCCCCACTTGAAAATCTTGGGTCCCCCCAAGTCAAAGGTAGATTAGGAGCAAAATATTTACAAGCACTAATGCACCATCAGCTGAATAATATTTTTGCATACTTCACACCAAGGGCGATCAACATTATGCTTAACTTGGACTGAGGTGTCACCAATGGAACAGGAGGCATAGACTCTCTGATGAGCTGTGGTCAAAGGTTCTTCTGTACTATGTCCCAACTGTCATATGTATTCTCTGAGGAGGCCAAATCAGTCTCTGCAGTTTTGGTTCGGGGGAGACAACTAAGGAATTTTGCTCGGAAGGTTTGTCACTTACATCACATTCATTGCCCAGTTCTTCAGTAGGCATTTTTGTCTACTTCTAAGATCTCCTCTTGTACAACTTCACTTTCTTTTTCCATAATGATATGACTGTCCTCAGCACTATTTTCTGAAGTTTGCATAGTAGGGCCTCCATCAGTATCAGGTTCTGCAAGAGGTACAGAAACACCACTTAGTCTATTGTCAGGTCTGGGCTATTTAAAATGACAAGGAATGAATTCCGGTGCATTTACATTGAGATTACAGCCCATGGGGTCTCAGACATCCTCATAAAAAAGCCCACTGAAACCCCAGTCATCATCACATCGTCACTGTCTTCCTCACTTTTAGCAGAAGTAAGCAAGGTCTCTTGAACATTGAAGAGGATATTTCCTCTCAGCCTTAGTCTGCTGGATCGCCTTGAGTTAGGCTTCCGCTGAGCCATTCTGGGTTCCAGATTCATGAGTCTTACTGATTTTGCCAAAGGCATTAAGTTGTTGTGGTGCTAGGTTTTGATAGGTCCTTCTTTCCCCTCAGGGCAAACTTGGAAGACAGGGATATTAGGTAGCTGAGAATAAATTAGGTACATTTCAGACCCCCAGCGGTCAGCTAGTTTATGCTTTCCTTGTAGACTCAAATTCCTCAAAAGGGCTCTGTCCCCTGGTTGCAAATCATGCATCTTCACTTTCTTGTCATAGTGAGCCTTGTTTCGCTGAAGTCTTTGTCCTGCTGATTTTTCAGCTAGCTCATAGGCCTGTCTGAGGTTCTTCTTGAGTCTCTCCACATAACTGCCATGAGATCGTGCTGGTGTATCATCAGTTGTGACTCCAAAGGTGACGTCAACAGGAAGATGAGCTTCTCTTCCAAACATTAGGAAGTAAGGTGAGAACCCTGTAGCATAATTTGTAGTACTGTTGTAAGCATGCACCACTGTGGCTACATGTCTATTCCATTGACTCTTCTTCTCAGTGGATAGTGTCCCCAACATATCTAGTAAAGTTCTGTTGAAACGCTCCAACTGTGGATCCCCTTGAGGATGATAAGGAGTGGTGAGACTTTTTTGAACTCCCAAAAGAGTGAGTAGTTCATGGACAAGCTTGCTCTCAAAATTACATCCTTGGTGAGAGTGTATCCTCTTTGGAAGTCCATAGTGTACAAAGAACTTCTCAACTAGCAGTTTTGCCACTGTAATAACTTTCTGATCACGAGTGGGAAATGCTTGACTGTATCGAGTATAGTGGTCTGTTACCACCAGCACATTACTGATCCCTCCTTCAACCAATTCAATGCATAGAAAATCTATACAGACCAGTTCAATGGGTCCACTGCTCTCCATTTGTCCCAATGAGGCAGCTCTGGTAGGCAGAGGCTTTCTCTGAATGCAACAAAGACATGTACGACAATAATCCTCAACATCTTGCTTCATGCATGGCCAATAGAACCTGTCTCGTACCAGACCTATAGGTCTGTCATAACCAAGATGACCATGTTCATCACGCAATGATCGGAGTACTACTTCACAATACTTCTGAGGAAGCAACAACTGCCACTTTTCACTGCTGAGTGCACTAGGAGATCTCCTATACACTAGTCCATTCAGTATCTGGAGTCTGTCCCATTCTTTGGCCAAAAGTCTGGCCAGAGTATGAATGTCTGTGTGAAGCATATCAATTTGTTTCTTCTCTAAAGCAGCTACCACCAGCTGACCCAATGAGTCTTCTCTTTGATCTCTCCTAAGGTCACTGTTACTCAAACTGGTGGTGATGAAGCCTGTAAAGTGACCAGACTACAATAAGCTTGGGGTATGCTTGCTGCAGACAGACCTAACTTCTGGGCCCAACATTCAGTGTGTTGATAGCAGGTTGCAATCTGACACATAGCTCTCACCCCGGCACTGGAATTTCCACCCATTCATCGTCGGGGTGTAAATCTCCCTGAGGTCTTCTGGATAGACCAGCAGCATCTCCATTTTTTTGTCCTGGGTGGTATTTCAAACTAAAATTATAGTCGCATAGAGCTGCCATCCATCTGTGGCCAGTAGCTTATAGCTTTGCAGTGGTCTGGATGTATGTCAAAGGATTGTTGTCAGTCTGCACTTCAAATTCAGCCCCATAGAGATAGGCATGCAGCTTGTCCACTACTGCCCTCTTTAAGGCAAGGAATTCCAACTTGTGTGCAGGATATTTTCTTTCTGTGGGGGATAAACTCAGACTGATAAAAGCCATAGGTCTCAGCTTCTTATCATACTCCTGGCAAAGGACTCCCCCTAAACCATCCCTGCCAGCTTCCACATGTAAAGAGTATGGCTTTGTTGGGTCAGCACAGGGGCATGTGTGAGGCAATACTAAAGCTGTTCAAATGACTCTACGCATTCAGGAGTCCAGCGACTCTTGATGAGTTCTTTAGAGACTCTCAGTCCCTTGGGCTTCTTCACAAGGATATCTTCATCTGTTTCATCTGCTTTCTCATCATTTCAGAGGAAATGGTTGAGGGGTCTTGCTGTCTTTGAAAATCCTTCTACAAACCTTCTATAGTAACCGCACAACCCCAGGAAAGATCACAGCTCTGTGATAGTTTTGGGTCTGGGCCAAGATGTCACAGCTTCAACTTTGCTGGGTTCTGTGGATATCCCATTTGCAGACACTACATGTCCCACATAGGTCATGGAAGGTTGGAAAAACTTGCATTTGTCCAATGACAACTTCAGGCCTTCCTTCTCAATCCTGTCCAATAATCTTTCTTCATGCTCCTCTAGGGTCCTTCCAAAAACAAAGAGGTCATCCAGGTAGACTAAGATATCCAGGAGTGGCATGTCTCCAACTGTTCTTTCCATTATTCTCTGGAAAGTTGCCAATGCATTTGATAAACCTTGAGGTAGGCGATCAAACTCAAAAAATCCCAAGGGGGTGATGAAGGCAGTCTTCTCTTTATCTTCTTGGTTCATAGGGATTTGATAGCATCCACTCCTTAAGTCTAGCACACTGAACCACTTACTGCCCACCAGGCAGTTTAGAGCATCTTCAATCTGAGAAGTTGTGTACTGGTCTGGAATGGTTCGTTGATTCAGAGTATGAGAGTCAACACACATGCAAATTGACCCATTCTTTTTTCCTGACAATGACAATGGGAGAGGCATATGAACTTCTTGACTCTTGAATTATGCCTTTGGCTTTAAGTTCTTCCAGACATTTTCTTAAGTCCTCCAGGTCTCCTGGAGCTACTCTTCTGGAACGTTCCCTGAAAGCCCGGTCCTCTTTCACTCTTATTTGGTGTTCTGCACTCTTTGTACCGCCCACATCCAGTTCAGTGGTAGAAAAACAAATTTTCTTCTTCATTAGTAGCTCTTTAGCTCTTTAGCTCTGGTTACCCACTCAGGGGGCAAGAGGCCACCTCCTATATCAATATCTTCCAGCTTCAGCTTGTTGGCCCTGCTCTCATTCCTTGTCAACACAGAAGCAGGTAAGGGAGTGGCAACATAAACATTTCCCAAACACACTTGCAAATGCAGGACAATGGGAGTACTTCCTTTATTCTTCAACCCCACAGGCAAAGTGTCATAAGGATGCTTTAACTTGTCCGCAGGCCAAAGTTCTGGAACTAGATCCAGCCCCGGTAGCAAGTCACACTCTGGATCCATTTCCATCATCAGATGAGAGGAAACTGTCCACATATCCTCACTTTGGCTCTCAAACAGGTGACCTGACCAGGATGAATTATATGCTCTTTCCCACTCAGGGTGCAAACATGACCAATTTCCTCCTTCTTACTATCCTTCTCCCTTTGAAGGGCACAAAAAGCTGGTCTCAGGAGAGGATGTAATGGGTGTTCCTGGGTCAATTGAGGCATCAGCATTCTTCTGACGAAGTAAGTATTTGTCCTACTAAAATAGATGAGGAATCCTTTCCTTTTGGCCTGGGGCACACAACAGCAAGAGTTTCAAAGACCTCTGTTGATCCAACAGCTGAAGCAGAAAATTCTAACTTGAGCGAGACATACCCATCATAAGGGAACTTCATGTCACTTAACCCCCAGATCTCCAAATCTTCTAACTTTTCAAGTAGCAGATGCTTTAAGTATTTTTGTTAGAAGTGTCTGTACAGAATGGTGATTTGTGTACCACTATCCAACAGTGCTTTACTATACACCTCTTCTATTTTTACTGACACAACAGGGGTTGGTCCCAATAGCCCATTGGGTAGTTTCTGTTTCTGGTGTTGTTCAGCTGCATGGCAGTCAGCATGAGGTTGAGGTACCACCGGGCGACCACACCATTTCCACAGATAAGCCTCTTTCTTACTAATGCTTTGTGGTCTCAGATGCTGAGATTTTTGCTGATATGGCTTTTCAATTCAGTTGGTCACCTCAGATGAGCTAGAAGTGTGCATAGTAGATAGTCTCTCTCCCCTATTACAAGGGTTAGTGCGGAAAGGCGATCCAGGATGCTGTCTCTTGATGTTAAATTTTATGGAGCTCTTTGTAACTGGGCATTCATGAGTTGAAGTTTCCCTGCATTGCACTAGCCAATAATAGTTCATTCACTCCTGCATTAGGACACTGTTGCTTTATATGACCTGCATCCCCACAACGAAAACAAAATCCAGTAGGAACTCTGAACATTGGCTGCTTCGTTTCCTCCCTGAGTCCTTTTGTGGAGGTTCTACCTGATGTATTCCTCCCTTCAGCTAAAGTTACCACGGCTTTTTGCAATTCTGCAACTGTCTTGGTGACCTGAGCTATGGCGTTAGTTAGAGAAGGCAGCTGCAACTGTGACACCTCTACATTGTGGACACCCTGGGCCATGACTTCTGTTTGAGTAGTAAGAACAGCTATAGGCTTCTGCTTGTGTTCACTCACTGTTTAATTGCTGTTGAACCTTGAGATTTTGCTTCCAACAGGGCTTCCTCTTCCCTCACTTCTTTAACCAACTGAGAATAAGTTAGCATCTCCTCCCTATTTCTCATCCTCTATTTCACATAATGGGGTCCATAGCTTAAACCCCTTGTAAAATTTGTCCTGTCTGTACTTGGTCAACTACTTTAGGATCCACCCACTTCTTTAGGATGATCTGTTGGAGCATTTTATCTAATCGCTTAATGTAATCAGATAGTTTCTCACCAACCTCTTGGTATGTATGTTCAAACTGATACAGTACGTCCGCAGCCCTCTCAGTCCTTTCAAAAACATCCTGCAGTACTCCTAAATAGTCCTTGGCTGTGCAATATTGCTTACCCATCCTTAGGTTGCGTATAGTATCCACTGCTAATCCCTTTACACTTTCAGCTATCCGCTGCTTTTTCTGAGATTCTGGGATATCCCACTCTTCTATGGCTTGTGAAGCCTGATCCATCCAAAATTCAAAATCTTCCCCTCCCTGAGGTGTGTGTTGTTTGCCAGAAGAGAAACGCAATTTGCGTTAGCCAAACCCAGTGAATGGCTGTGTAGGCTGTAAGCATTTTTCTACAAGACTTCCCAAAGCATTCAAAATTTCAGACTCTATAATATTTATGGGCAGTGAAGCTGCAACTTCTGGTGTAAGGTTCTGACCTACTTGGATAACTTCCACAGGTATTTCCTCGGCTGCTGGGTTAGTGAACTTCTCAGGGATTACCACATGGACTGCTCTCTCGCCTGAAATTTGTACACTTAAAGGTATGTGCTCATATACGAAAGGACTTTTCAATTCTAATAAGGTCAATGTGCTCTGTTCAGTAGTGTCCATAATGCTGTCTAATAAAAATCCACGCCCTACAACTGGTAAGGATTCTGTGACTTGATGTATTTGCATATCAGTCTATGTGACCTCTGCCAACACTAGAATTAAGCAGTGCTCTGACTGAGCATTGTGCTGTTTGCACCACTTAGCAGCTACTTCTGGGTTAATCTTGCTGCTGGAGTTGCTTTCCACATGTACAGGGGAATAGGATGGAGTTCAAGGCAGTACAGGCAATCCCGGACGAGCCCCCAAATGTAGCGCAACCCCAGGTGCAGCTGAAGTAGATATGAGTTCCTTCCTACCTGACTCTGGTGACACCCCTTCTTTAGG
Organism: Protopterus annectens; assembly: GCF_019279795.1. Lineage (NCBI taxonomy): Eukaryota > Metazoa > Chordata > Ceratodontiformes > Protopteridae > Protopterus > Protopterus annectens. The sequence continues at coordinate 25,573,818 of NC_056733.1, forward strand.
CCTAACACCCCAAGGTGGCAAGTGATAACAGACTTTATTCTAGGTGACACTTTAGTTTTAAAGGGCAATAGCAGAACAACAAACAAATTATTTCAACAGTGCATCAGTTAGCAATAAGGCAGAGTGAGATATGCATGTAATGAAACCATACATTTACCCCTTCCCCAGAACTCAACAGAAAATATCTTGACATTCAAACATGCACACGAAGGCAATATCAATGAGCAGTAAAGCTTTTATAATGCAGCAATACAAACATGGAAAAAATGCAATGTCATTGAGGGGGAAAAAAAGGGTTAAAATACAACAGTACAGACATGAAAAAGATGCAATGTCATTGAGCAGTAAAAATTCTTGATGGCAGCAGTACTAACACAAGAAAAATGCAATGTCACTGAACAATAAAGATTTATAATGCAACAATACAAATATGAGAAAATGCAATGTCATTTAGCAATAAAGTGTCTTTAGGGCACCAGTACTAACACCCTCTATCCCCTAGATAAATCTAAACAGACCAACTATGAGACACTCTATTGTGCCCTGCTCACTGGCCAGTGACTACTTATAGTCCTACTGCCGTCATGATGGGGCCCAAGGTTGGAGCTCATATGGATCCCAGCTATTTGTAATCTAGAAAGCATTTAGGGGGGAATTCACAATCTTATAAAAGTATAACAAAATGATGGCCAAAAGCCTGTCACTACTCCATTGAGAATATCCCAGTGACTAGGCACCACAGTTCCTCTGACGAGAAAAATGGAAAATCACTCGCCAAAACTCTGGTAGTTATCTATGGCATCTCTGCACTAGGTCCAAGGGAACTCCTTTTCTTGCTGAATCATATGCAGGCATGGCATGGAACTACTGGTTTCAGAACTTCCCTCCTGAATCCACAAGATATCATCATCCAGGATTTCAGCAAGAGACAGACACAAACTGCTACCTCCCTTCTCTGTCCCAAAACACTAGAAGAAAAAAAATCCAGTCATGCTGCAAGGCCCTTTTCCCTTTCAGTCTTCCCTCCTTCAGCTAGTGTTCTTAATCTATTACCACAAGACAAGCAAAGCTTGGACAAAGCTTGACATAATGGGGGACAAATGGTAAGAAATAGGGACACATTTTAAATAATGCCCTTATGAACTTAGAAAGTTCCTAGAATAACAGGATTTGTGTTAACATGTATTTTCTGAAGGATACAAAATCTGAAACTCAAATGCATGTCATTATTTAGCGACTTTAATCTTTAGATCATCCAAGTGGTTTGTCAAAAAACACATTTTTTATGAGGAACAGGACAAAAATATGAGGCAAAAGTCTGGACATTCTGCAAAAATACATACAGCTGAGAGGTATGCTCTTAGATTAAGGTATCTGGATAAGCCTAAAATTAACAGGACAAAGGCTCAAAATAGGAACATATTTTAAATGATTTGTGTTGGCATGCATTTTCTGAAGCTGAGGTGGGTGCGTGTGAGACAGTGAGTGAGATCTACCACTGGCATCAGCAAAGTGGTTTGTATACCTCTTTTCCCTTCAGGTGAAGAAATCTGGATAAAGCCTAAAACAAAAGGGGGAACAAAGGCTCAAAAATAAGAACAGATTTTAAATGTTGCTCTTATAAAATTACAAACTTGCCTAAATAGAAGGATTTGTGTTAGCATGAATTTTCTGAAGAAAATACAGCTCTGAAACTCAAATGATTGTCATTATTTAGTAACTCCTGTCTTCAATGACTGGCAATAAAACAAATACTTTAGGAGTAAGGGACCAATAAGATAAAGTAAATACCTGGATTTTTTTTTTAAAGTGTTATATTTTGGATGTAAAATGCTTCCTCCCACACCATTAACATACTCTGCAGCAAGTTTGAAACATTAGGCGCAGGAACTTTTTTACATCAGAAATATATATAAAAAAATAATATAGAACTCAAAAAATAAATAAGCAAATAAAATGTAACAACTTCACAGAGAGCCCATTCCCCAAGAGCAATAATGCCCTCAAGGGTGTGTGTCAATGTATAATTAATGCACTTCCACCTGGAAGGCATTAATTTCACATTAACACACACCTTATCAAGCATTATTGCTTGCAATGATACTTGAGGAGGTATATTAGTGAGTTTGTCAGATAATAAACCATGTGATTAGTGCTTAAAAATACAAAGAAGTGGAGGTGAGAGAAGGAACTAGGCAGGAAAGAAAATGTTAATAGTATAGTTAAGAGGTGAGTTATAAACCAGTTCCATCGATAATTCTATATGACTATCATGGGGATTATATTAGAAATATAAAGGTGGGGGGTGAGCAGTGTCACAGCACTATGTATATAGTTGGGAGATGCTGGTAAAATAATTCAGGTATACAGGTTTCCTGTGCTTTCTCCTATCAACCTGGTGAACTTGGGCATTCTGAGGCACTGCAGCAACTGTCTCATGTACACAAACAAACCTCTCCTCTTACCTCCCAACACTCAGACTTGTGAGAAATCTACTTATATCTCCAAATTGGAAGCCATGCACTCTCCAGCCAAGACCAGAATAGCTGGTCAAGAGAAGAAGGTCAACACCTGCACCACACCATATGGAACACAGAGCCCTCCAGAACACCCACCATCACAGCCCTCACATAAAAACACAAACCACACACCCACCTTCACAGAGGATCTCAATAGAAATCTGCCCAAACAGCAGAGACATCCAAGGCAGAAAGACACTCGACAACGACAGCACAGCACAAACCGCAAGACACATAACTCACCTACACAGTGTGCCCCTCAACCTAAGCCCCTAAAGCAAAACAACTTGCCCAATACAACAGTCACAGGTGACTCAACAGTAAGGCACACTGATGTCCCACTCATTAGGTTGAATAAGGAGAAGGTAACAGTCAGCTGTGTATCTGACACATAACACACGCACTCAGGTCACTCCACAACAAGTATAACTATGACTCTGTCATTGTCCATGTGGGTGTGAATGACCTGAGACACACCTCCCTGGACTACATGAAAAGAGACATGGTGGAGCTCTCGGATTATGTGGGCCAGGCAGGTATGACCCTAGCCCTGAGCACCATCCTACCATTGCCCAGAATGATACCACAGAAAATGATTGACTTCAACAACTGGCTAAGTTTGTGGTGTCATTCTAAGGGGATCCAGTATCTGTCGGCCTGGGATGACATGACTGACAGACCTCGATGCTTTGCCAGAGATGGCCTGCACCTGTCACCCCTGGCTTACTGGGTACGGGGTAAGGCAATTGCCAGCTCTATAGTGCCATTTTTAGGTGGTGTTCTACAGATAAAATTACCGCCATAACAGCTATAAATAAATGCAATCTGGGGGTCATGCTGCTCAACACTAGAAGTCTAAATCTCAAGATGCACTCACTCAAAGCACTCCTAAAAATGGAGAATATCGACATTTGTGCTGTAACTGAGACCTAGTAAAAAGCAGCAGAAAGCATCCCTGCACTACCAGGCTATAACTCATTCCACACCTTTCACCCCCAGAATGTGGACGGAAGCTCCAAAGGTGGTGGTATCTCCATATTCATAAAGGATATACACACCTCCAGACTAGTAGCCCAGCATAACGCATCTGAAATACTCCAGGTACAACTAACATTAGGTAAGATGGCGATTCAGGTCATAGCCTGCTATAGGTCCCCAACCGTGTCTCAATACTCTCACTCCACATTCCTAAGCACCTTGGAAACTATTAAGATCCAACCCAACACTCTCATACTAGATGACTTCAACTACCCCCCCCCCCATCAACTGGGAAAACTACTCATGCACCAATGCACTGTCCCAACCAGCTCATTATTACCCCCACTAGAGGAAGCAACATCTTTGACCTGGTTATTACTAACATGGGCAACCATTGCTCTACACCAATAGTCAATTCCTGCCTGGTTAGATCCAACCACAAACTAATCACCATGGAAATCTACATCTCACCCACATCCCCTGCAAAGGTATCCAGCAGGAAAAACTCCAAATCTGAATTTGGACTCCTAAAAACAGAGGTAGCTAACTTCATGGCACCCATGCCAATGGAAAATAGATGCATGACTGCCAAATCATACACCAATGCACTGTACGAACAAGTACATAAATGCATGGAACTTGCCAAGCCCCCTGCTATTAATAAACTCTACAACAGAAGAAAGAAACTGTTGCAGAAAAAGCTGAAGTCCCAAGACTGGAATAATTTCCCTTATTAGTCTCAACAAAAAGTTGAGATCCCTCATAAAAGCCCCCAAAGCCAGCTATGAAAGCAGAATTGCGGCAGACAGTAAAAACAACCACAAAGCCTTCTATAGTTATATCAGGAATCTCCACGGCAATACACAGATTTGTTCTGAGTTACTGCACAATGGTACCTCATATACTGAGCCAACAGATATTGCCAACATACTGGTTGACAAATTCAGTGCCAACTTTACCCCCCCCCCCAAAGGACCAATCTCAATACCAAAAGAATGCCAGGCACCCAGCATTACTGCAGCACAGGTTAAAGCTGCATTGTCCAAAGCAATGAATACAGCTTCCATGGGACCCAACAATATCCCTAGTTGTGTTATACATGAATTACAAAGTGAACTGGAACCACATCTGTGTGCCCTGTTCACTCACAGCGTCACCTCAGGCTTTGTCCCTACCGAATGGCGCACTGCTACAGTCATCCCAATCCATAAAGGAGGAGCAACTACATACTCTGGAAATTATTGCCCCATTAGCCTGATGAGTCCGGTATGTAAGGCTATGGAGCACATCATCATGGACCTAATTAACAAGGATACAGGGAATCTCCAGACTCTAGATCCCATGCAATTCGGTTTAGTGAAAGGTAGATCATGCCTCCTCAACCTGGTTGACTTCTCTGAGTCAGTCACCAGAGCTGTGGATGAAGGTAAGGCAGTTCATACAGCCTACCTCGATCTGGCCAAGGCCTTTGACACCATTCCTCACTCAGGAATTATTGATAAACTCACCAAACTAGGCAGCAACCCCTACATCATTCAGTGGGTTGCAAATCGGCTCACAGATAGAACCCACAGTGTGAAAGTAGTGGACTCCGAGTCAGACTGCCAACCAGTCATGAGTGGAGTCCCACAGGGATTGGTCCTGAGTCCTGTCCTGTTTGGCATCTACTTCTCAGAAGTCTAGGCCAACACGGAGGGATTTTGGCTGACCAAGTTAACAGATGACTGCAAACTGGGAGCCATTATTAACTCCACAAGTGATGCAGAAATCCTACAGAAAGGCCTCATTGAGACCAATGACTGGTGTCAAAACCATGGCCTTAAGCTTAATGCCAAAAAATGCGTTGTCATCCCCTTTGGGAAAAACTCAGTTCCCACTAACTACCACATCGATAGGAGCCCACTGAACACTGAAGGCGTTATAAGAGATCTGAGGAAACAGGTTGACAGCAACCTCTCCTTTGACCACCACATTGCTACTTTGGTCAGAAATTCCTTCTATGTGGCACATCTCATTACCAGGGTTTTTGCATCAAGGAAGAAAGAGGTTATCATTTCTCTCTATTCTTCCCTCATTAGACCAATCATAGACTATAATGCCTTATTTGGCATGTACCTCATTAGACACCTGCAACAGCTGGAGATGCCACAAAAGTACCTCATGAAGAGGATCCTAGGCCTTAAACACATGTCCTGCATGGACAGACTCAAAAATCTCCAGCTGTTCTCTGTCTCATATCGTCTACTAAGAGGCGATCGCTGCTTGACTTACAAAGCCATGTCTGACCCAGCTCTGTTAGAAATGCTACATCTAAAGAAATCCCAATCCATCCACACTACATTCTCCAGAGGCCTCAACCTCATTACCACAATCAACAGAACGTGCTGGAGGGACAGGTTCATAACCCAGAGACTGCCCATGCTCTGGAATAGACTTCTCATACATGTCAAGCAGAGCATCTCATTGGCCCTCTTCAAGAGGAATCTTGCTGAGTGGATAGGAAATAGAAAATTCACCCCGGGTATCACTCCAGTAGCTCTAATTGATAGAGGCACTAGGAGCTAACGTTGGGCGGTACAATGCCAGAGCACTTCTATGGGCTAGGCTTGTAAAGGCTCCAGGGCCATTAGCCTACTACACACCTATGAACTTATGAAGACTGGCTGTAGAGCATAAAATACTAAATTAAAAGATATTATTTGACAGTATGGAATGCACACACACACACACACACACATATATATATATATATATATATATATATATATATATATATATATATATATATATATATATATATATATATATATATATATATATATATATATATATATATATATATATATATATATATGTCATACCAATGGTAGCATAGGCTATGCTATTCCTTGAGTCACTTTCTGGTCTGCATCAATGTTTCTTGCTCATTTACATAAGCTTTGAGGAACTATGCTGCCTGTAGTATTGCACATATATAACCGGAGGCTTTCTGTTTCCTTCTGTTTTCTCTGTACTGTGCTCTGAACTCTTTTTCTGTACATTATGTAAGATAATCTCTGAATTTTGCCTTAATATTACAACACTTGACATGAAAATTAATCTCCACAGCAGTTATAGACTGTACTTGCAAACTGGCAGGTTTGCTATTGCCCTCTATCCCTTATTTATTTATGCATTTTTTCATTGGTAAACATGTTCTCAGGTGTCCATTATGAAATCCACATTGAGAGAAGGCTATGCAGTTTTTTAAGATACACACTGTCTGAAAGTTTTCTCTTATATTTCTTTCTGCCTAAGATATACGTGTCCTGTTTGATTTAATTTCTCAGTATGTTCATTTTTGTGAAAAGTCTACACAGGAAATATGGAGTATACTTCATTAAGACAGTTAGCAAAAGCTCAGCCTATTAATTTTGCTCTTTGCATAATGGCAACAAAAAGGTCATCGAACAAAAATAACAACATGCCTGATTCTGCTTTTTATTAATAGTAAATGTTATGCCTTTTTCCTAGTTCTATTTGTTGTTTTATGTAGTTATTGTGGATCTAATTTGAATGCAAAATAATATATATTATAATAAATACTGGATTCAGAGATGTATATAAAACAAAGCTTTATTTATTTATTATTTATTTGACATTTGTTGACTGGGTTAGTCCAGCGGGGACAGAGCCCTTTTTCAGTGGAGACCCGGGGAGAAAAGCTCCACAGTAATTACATACAATATGTTGAATAAGTAATAAGGTAATAAAACAAGAAAACAGTACATAGAATATAAAGCAGATTAACATGCATGGCAATTAGAATCAACATTATAGCACATGTAGACACAATGCAGAGTTCAGAAATACAAATACAAATATAACTATATAGAAATATAAATATACAAATACAAATGGTTATAATTGTAAGGAATACAAGATTGTTAAGAGTGTAGTTATAAATAAGTAAGTAAGAATTTCTAAGCTTAGTATTTAACTGATAACAAGTCATATACCAAAAACAGCCAAGACTGGTGTAGTATGAAAAGATAAAAGGTAAAGTAGTGAAAAGAATTTTAAAAAGAGTATAGAGGCAAAGAGGAGGGAAAAGATAATTCGGAAATTTTCAGATAATGAGGGTAAAAAAAAAGGGAGAGATGGAATAGCCAAGAGAGGTGAGTCAATCAGGTGAGAGATAGCACTGACATAATTTAGTTTTGCTTAAGTGATTTTTTACTGCTTTTCTGAATAGGGATTTGGATCTAAGGAGATGAATGTTTAGTGGTAATTTTTTCCAGTTCACAGCAGGCAGACAGCAATAAAGTTTTTTTTCCTAAGGTAATCATGGGTTTGTAAATGGACAGGAGATGTTGTTCAGAGCACCAGAGTGTTCGTGAAGGGGTGTAGTGGGAGATTATAGAGGTGATGCTACAGCAAAAAGTGGGCTGGTAAAGAATAGAAATAATTATTTGGAGCTGAGGAAGGAAGTGGTTATGGGGAAATTCTGACCAGTTTAGTTTCCTGAGAGCGAGGCAGTGATGAGATGAGTAAAGCACCTCAGCAGCAAATTTAGCTACCTTGTTGTAAGTAGATTCTAGTTTAATAATAAATGTGGCCTGTAGATTGGTGAGAATTTCACAGACATAATGAAGGGTAGGTAATAGGTAGGTATGAGAAAGAGCTATTTTAGCTTTTCTTGAGAGAAAGTTTATATTTCTATAAAGGAGACCAAGTTTTTGATTGGTTTTCTTAATGTTACTTAGAACATGTAGGTAAAATTTTAGCTGATCATCAATAATGAATCCTAGAGGTTTGGTGCGATTTTCAACTGACATGAGTGTGTTGTTATGGGAAGTGATAGTGAAAGATGGTTTCAGGTGGGACATTATTTTTGGTAAAGAAGTAATAGCTTGGTCTTGTCTTGGTTTTATAAGATGGTTTTGGTTGAGCCAGTTCTCAATAGACAAAAAGAGTTCTGTGTTATAGTTTGGAGTTCAGTAATGGAGTCAGCAAAGGAGATCACTGTGGAGTCATCTGCATACTGAACAAGTGAAGAGTGTGGGGTAGAGGTAGATAGTTGTTTAGTAAAAATATTACACAGTAGAGGTCCTAGAATTGATCCTTGAGGAACTCCCATCTGAATAAGGCATTCAGGGGATGTAGCAGAGTTCCATTTTACAGATTGGAAATGGTTACAGAGGTAGCTAGGAAACCAGGACATAGTGGTGGGTGATAGTTTTAATACAGAGAGTTTATCTAACAGTAGAGGGTGAGAGACAGTATCAAAAGCCTTTGATATGTCAAGAAATAGACAAGAGACTAGTTTATTGTGATCTCTAGCACTTGAGATGGCTTTTGTGAAAGAGATGAAGGCAGTAGAAGTACTATGGCCAGGGCGAAAACCATTTTGAGTAGGGGTGATTAGCTTTTCTTGAGTAAGGATTTGTTTGTGTACACATTTCTCTAAGATCTTGGAGAGAGGTGATAGAAATGATATGGGCCTATAGTTAGACAGTTCAGTGGATGTTGCCTCCTTTGTGGATGGGAAGAGTGTAAAACTTTTTTCCATATGGTGGGACTTTGGCTTCAGTAATAGATTAATTGATGAGAATAGAGATGGGTAGGACAAGGGATTTGGCAGCTAGTTGGAGGAAGAGTGGAGAGAGACCATCAATAGAGGGAGAACATGGTTTAAGTTTGAGAAGCAGAGATTTTATGTAACTGGTGGACACTGTTTTTAAGCAGAAAGCTGAGGAGAGGTTAGAGGAAATGAGGGAGGAGGTATTGGAGTTTGGAAGGTTAATAAGTTTACTGATAGAGTCTATAAAGTAAGAGTTAAAGTTAGTAGCAAATAGAAGGGGAGAGATAGTGGGGTTAGGTTGGAGAGAAGAAGGTTTACCAGGATGAAGACTTTGATTAAGAGTATGCCAGAATTTCTTTGGGTTATGTATGTATGTTTCGTGGGGATTAGAGTAGTAGTTCCTCTTGTCATTAATAATGGCTTTCTTAGTAAGGTTACAAAGGTGTCTATATTGTTGGAGGTGTGTAGACAGTTTGGTTTTGTTCCAGAGCTTCCAAAGTTTTTCCCTTTGAGCCATTACAGAATGAGTGGAATGAGTTAGCCAAGGAGATATCTTAGATTTTATTCTGACAATGGGTAAAGGGGCAAGGGAGTTGAGTATGTTAAGGAATATGTTGTTAAATTCTGTGACAGCTTCATCAAGGTGAAGCTTTCTCAGAAAGGACCAGTTGATAGCTGAGAGTTGGATGTTGAGTTCATTAGGGCCAAAATTTTTTAGATTTCGACAAGCTTTGATTTTATAGGTTAGAAATGTGAGGGCTAAAACGGAGGACTTTGATAGGGCTTTGGGCCATATGGGTGTCAGGTAGGGTTTCACGGAAGTGATATTTATGGGGATGTGACATGAGAAGTGGATTTAATGATATAAGTAGGAGTAGGTACTAGTTGGGTGAAACCATGTAAGTTAATAGAGGTGGAAGGGGATACTGTAGTGAGATTTGACCAGTTGATGTTGACATCTCCCATGATAACAGTCTCATTGTAGAGGTCAGTGGAGAGAGATGAAAGAATACTTTCTAGTAATGTGACGTTGTTGCCTGGTGGAATGTTGATAGCAGCAATGCTGAGAGAGGTATGGTGATTAATTTTACAATTAGCTAAAAGAAGTTCAGCAGGAGGGTGAAGAGGGGAGGGGTAAACTAAAGGCATTAAAGTGAGGTTATCAGAGTATATAATAGCTACTCCACCTTTTTTTTAGTTTGATCTGGTCTTAGAATGTTATAGCCAGGAGGAAGGATGTCTTTCTGGAATATAAGGTTTTAGCCAAGCCTCACTAAGTACTAGGATGTCAGGGGAGTGTTGAAAGATCCAGAACTCTTAGTTAATGGCATAAAGGAAATGTATTTTAATTTGAGAAGAAGAGGAGAGACTTGTGGTGTGGACAGACTAGGGAAGGAAGGTAGAGACTTGCGCCAGGTTTGGGGTGAATGACACCTGTGAGTAACAGGAAGTATAGTGCAGGGATTAGTTGAGAACAAGAGTTAAGGGAGGAGAGGAGGAGGGGAGGAGAATAGGAGTGGAGGTGTGGTGTGAGGGTGAATAGGGTTGTAGGTTATAGTTAGTAAAAGTAAAGTTAGAGTAAAGTTGTAGAAAGTTAGTAGAAAGTTAGTGAGGAGGGTAGGAGTGTGTGTGGTGATGTGATGGTGTTGAAGAATGAGGAGATGAGGTTGTTTGGATGGGGAGATGAAAGATGGAAGGAGGCTGAGAAAAATAAAATAAAAAAAAAAAAATAAAATAGAGATAATATATAAATAGGGAATACAGGTGGAAATAGGAGAGTATGTAGGAAGGAGATGATGGAAGAAGGAGGAGGAAGAGGGTGGAGTTTTAGGGTGTGTGTTAAGAAATGCTAGAGTATAATGCTAGGTATAAACAAACTGGGTGGTAATGGGGGTAGGGTGGGGGAGGGTAGGAGAGGAGTGAGCCGAGAGAGGGGGCAAATGGCAGGAGCAGGCAAGCAGAACAGAAAGTGGGTAGGTATGAAAAAAAAAAAAAGACAATCACATTGAAACTGTAATAATATCTTATTTTGTTTTGCAGGATATTATGCTGGTTAGGAATGCTGACGTTAGAGGGAGAGAGAGAACTAGGGAGATAGAGCAGGGAGAGTAAGGCACAAGGCCAAAAAGAGCAGGGTTAAAAAACAGTCGGGGTAGGAAATTTACTGGAAAGAAATTGGAAGTGCGCTACACAATGGAGCTGTGTTTTAGTGCTATTAGCCTGCTATTTAATGGACAAACACAGTAAATGCAAGAATATAATAATATAGGAGAAGTTCAGATATGGGGAGGGAGAGACAAATGGGGAGAGAAATGCCCTTTAGAGCCCTACAGTGCGTGTGTTATACCAGCTGAGTCAAAAAAATGGACTGATTAATTGAACAAAGCACAGACCCTTTACATTAGCAAAATTAAAGTTAAAATAGATAAGTAAAGTCTGACTGGAGTAAGGCTACAAAAACATCAGTAGCACATATGTTGCTGAGTACGATTTTGTTCCATTTTGATGGTCAGAAATGAAGCCTGGATCCTCCCAATTTAAAAGATGTTGGCTTAAAATAAGAAACAATCTGTTTATTCAAGCTGGAAGGTAAGAGGAGCGTCAAAGCATTCCTAATCCTTGGTAGGTTGCTGAGTATGATTTAGTCCTGTTTTGATGGCCAGAAATGAAGCCTGGATGTTCCCAATTTAAAAGATGTTGACTTAAAATAGGAAACAGTCTGTTTATTCAAGCTGGTAGGTAAGGGGAGCGTCAAAGGATTCCTAATCCTTTATTAGGTATAATATAACATTTGTACACTTGTCAGGCATTAGCCTTTGAAAGCCATTGCGCTGATCTTAAAAAAATAAAAACATGGCTTAAAAGTAGACACATCTGTTTTTAACTGTTGTCCTAATGTTAAGCCCAGCATAGTGACATGGAATTTTTGTGCAGGGTAACCTGGTAGAAAATCACTTCTCTGAACTCACTTTTGTTGACAATGAATCTCTGAAATCAAAATTTACAGTGTTTGCTGTGTTGTAAAATAATATTTTGATTATTTTCTAACTATATTTTCAGTCTTTCTCCCATGCTAAGTATACCTTTACCCTGAGGTTTTGCAGCCTTAGATTTTGAATCTTTACACAGAATAGCATGGTAGAAAGCCACTTGTATGAACTGACTTTCGCCAAGAGTGAATCACTGAAATCAAATTTTGCAGACAGTTGACTGCGTTACAAAATTATTGTTTTGACCATTTATTAACTATATTTTCAGACCCTTGTCTACAGTAAGTAAATATACCTTTGCCCTGAGGTTATGTGACCTTAAATTTCATTATAAGAAGTAAATAGCTATGCTGAGCATAAGCCTAAACATGAGGTGCTGAAATGTCTAGTGTCCTTTAGCAGCACTGCAATAAAGTATCAGATTTGGATTTTTGATGCAATTAGACATCAGAAAATTCTGATGTCAACATGTCCATGTCTGCAAAACTCAGTTTGAAAAGCTTACAGCACTGTAATTGTAGCAGCTCTCTGTGCAGTTATTTAGCAGACTACCCATATATAACCATAGCTTTATTAACATAAGTGAATCTGCATGGAATAAGGAAGGGCAAAATATGCAATGTTATACATAAATCAGAGTAGCTGAGACATTTATGTTTGTTCTGTGTTACTGTCCTTCTCCTATAGTCAGAATATTTATTCTCTTCATTCCTATGTATATACTGTATACAACAGTTATCAGTAAATTTATTTAACTATAACAAACAGCTAAGATATAATGCAGAGTGTGTGCCTGTTTCTATTTTCTGTACTTGTTACTTCAAACCAGTGTTTTGCTATTTCTTTGAAGTATGATTGATTGTGTCTTTCGGCTTTTCCCGGTTAGGGGTCACCACAGCGGAACTCCAGTCGCTAATGATTGGCAGTAGATTTTTACGTGCTGGCTTGCTAGGCCTAACGCACAACCTTCAATGAAGGAACGCCCATTCACTCATGTCGACACACAGAAGATGCTCTAACTGAGAATCGAATGGACAACGTCTAACTGTGAGGCGACAACGCTACCACAGCACCACCACCGCAGTATCATTAGGCAAAATATACATTTGTAGTTTATTTATTAAAATAGTCCAAAAGACAAACATTGGAACTAAAAGTACAACACTGGAACTGTCTTGCATTTCTTAAGATAACAAATCTATTTTTCCTAGAACACTTTTCCCACCTATCATTTAATAAATCAAATAACTGAAAAAGCAAGATGACAACCCTTCTTTTGTAACATCTGAAATGGCTGACTCTGCAACTAGATATAATGAAGTAAAATTCAATAAGCTATAGTTATAAAAATATGTTTATGTATTAAACCATATGGGATGTGGTGATCCCACCACTGCCAACCAATATGTGACAACCCACCACTGGACCAGTAATCACAGACCCTCAATCCTCACCACTGGCAACAAATGGGGGACACTCACTGGGAGGAAAGCAAGTACACACCCTATTTCCAGATGCAGCTCCCTGCATCAAGTGCAATTTCCTTTAAGAGCACACAGAGACCACAGTCAGTCCAGGGCTAATTTCCCAGTCTTTCTCCAGATCCCTAGTAAGACTCCCACTGGCACAGCTATAGAGTTGAGATCTCAGCTGAGTGACCAAGCTAAGACCTCCAGCACCATCTCTGTACAATCAGGGCTTCATGTCACTGCCCAGGTAGCTGACACGTACACTCTTTGAGGTTTCATTTACACACACACACACACACACACACACACACACACACACACACACACACACACACACACACACACACACACACACACACACACACACCTGTGAAAAGCTGGCACAGGTTTATTAGCTATGCCCCCTTCTGCCCAGACTATAAGGTAGTTACCACTGTGACCAGTCAGCTACTTATCAGCTACTTTAAGGCCCTTAACACACGGTGTCCAATCTTACTGTGTAATATTAATATCAACACAAATGGTAGTTTGACCAAGAGCAAGGCTATTAGGAGTAGCTCACACAGTGTCACCAAATAAATATGCAAATACTTTCAAAACTTAAGTATCAATACACAGATCCGCCACAATGCAAGGTTTAAATATATTTAATAATAAATTAAAAAAGAACAAGACAATACTAAATATATATTCACAGTGTCATTAAAGTTCAAAACTACAGGAAATATTTAAAACAACATTGCAGGACAGTCTCAAATAAATAAAGAAAAACATTTAAACAAAGCTTTACTATATTCCTGACTGAATTTAAGAGAATTAATTATACAATAACCGAAAAACTTATTAATAGAGCAAGGAAGATGTGGTGAATGGAGTTTCTAGTTGTTGTCAGGTCCAAGACAGAATGCTCTGTCTCACTAAGAGACTTGTCAAATTAATACCTAAAATATTACTGCTGGGATAGCTTACAGAATGACATAATTTCTTGTCATCTGACTCCTAGTTCCCAGGCCAAACAACCATTGATGAAACTGGCAGTATTTAGCATCTACCTGTAAAAATATGCAGGTAAGGGCTTCTCCTCAGATCTCTTGCAGATGCTGGAAGTCATAAAACAATTGCATTCCTTCATGCTTTAAAGAATAGCAATTAGATTACACTAAAGACAATACAGAAAGTTTACTAGTACAGACATTGTGTCTCTTGCTGCATGAAAATTGAAAGATACCATCATTTATGGCCTAGCCATAAAGTAATTTCAATTGTTTTTCTAAAATTTACTAGAATGAGGTTAACCTCCTGTATCCCAGTTTTTACTGTTACAAATATATACATTTTAACAGTTACAATGGTGCATGTACCTTTCTTCTCTCTTCTAGTAGGGCACACCGTGGTTACATTTCAAACAGCACTATGCAAATACCTTTTCAATACACACATCTGTACAAGCAGTTTGGTACACACATGACATACAGTTCTAATACATTTGTAACACAAGCATCTTATATAAATCATTTTGATATTCACCAGTGACTTATAATTATTTATAAAATTCAGCTAGCTGAGCTGGCAGTATCTCCTTTTATCACACCATAGTAGTAACATTTGTTAACATTTAATCCAAAATATGATTTAAGAAGGAGAAGAAAAGACTCAGACAAGAATATGGCATCAAAAATCTTAGTTATTGGGACAGACCAGAATTCCCATTTCTTTCCTCAACCTCTAATGGACTCTTCCATGGAGATCTCTATCTAGCCTTTCAAGCGGTGAAAGACCCAACCCTCTTTGATCTCCTATTTCTTCACAGAACAAATGATACCTCAAATACCTGGTTAAAGGAACTAAACCTTCATCAACAGATAAAACACACTGGTAATATAGATTACTATCTTAACATATCACCCACATCTGGAACAAACTTCCTCTACATGCCAAACAAAGTGGTTCCTCGCCATCTTCAATGTAAACATAGATAATTGCATGGATAGCCTTTAAGTCTTATTTGCTCTATCCTGTCTTGCCTTCCTTAAGCTGGAGGGAACTTTTGAAATTTTTTTTGTTTTGTCTAAGCTTATAATGATCTGCCGACTGATTGCTTAGTATTTACCAATGAACCCATGAGCCATCAAACCTATACCTCTTAAATGTCCCTAAGTTTGTAAAATATCCATCAGCCTGCTTCATACTTTGCCCTTGTACAATGTTTGATTTTCTGTTAAATAACTGAGGATTATAGTTAGTCACTAATATCAGCCACGCAGTGTCAGTGGTGCAACAGGTAGCACACTTGCCTTTGGGTTCTATTCCCCAAGGAGGGTGCTGCACTCACAAGTGTGATGTCTTACGGATGAGATGTTGAACAGAGGCCCCATCTGCTTGAGTTGATGGATGCTTGAGTGGATGTAAAAGATCTTATAGCACTCATCAAAAAGAGTAGGGGAAATTCCCTGATGCACTGGCCAAATTTACCCTAGTAGTATAAATACCACCTCAGGTCTGCCCTGAAAATAGGCTATTATCCTAGTAGGACTTACCCAATCAACAAAGGACAGATAGATAGATAGATAGATAGATAGATAGATAGATAGATAGATAGATAGATAGATAGATTATCTGTGATAGATAGATAAACTAGAGTGTCCTATGTCTTACAGATTCATAGGTTAAGACAAGGCTAACTGCCCATGAAGGCCATTTAAGCATAGCCAAGTGTGCCATTTAGTGCTTAAAAGTAATCTATCCCATTGGAATTAGGATTCATCTAACCCTTTTCATGATCTATACTTATATATTACTATATAAAAACATAGCTATTTCTGAGAAAGCATTTTGCAGCTGCATCTGTCCATTAGTAGTACATGCGGAAGTTCCAGTTTAATGAGGATGGGGTGTCTGGTCCAGAGCAGTGGCATCCTCTGTGAGATATACCTGTCCCTCCAAACTGTTATGCCAGTGTTGACGAAGAGAGTTAGGTTCCTGGATCCATTATTTCTGATACCATTTGACTTGTGTATGTGAAGTAAGTACAACAGTAAAGGGTTGAAGGATGTCTTGTATGCTGGACACAGAGATCACCTCTTAACAATCTGGCAGAGACTGGATATAGTGATAGGGCTTTGAAGCGGCCCATGTAGAATATTGTTTAGGCCTTGTATCATTTCTGTAAGGTATTTCTGTAAGTGCTGCAGTTGTTTCGTGTGCCTGCACAGATCCATGCCAAAAGGAGCAATATACTTAATGATTGATCTAATGAAGACTAACTAAAGAAGGCCAGTGAAATTCCTGGATCAAGAAGCAATCCTCTTGTTTATCAGTTGTGCAGTATAGAAGTACATTCTTAAAACAGCGGACACATGCTGCTCAAAAGTTACTTCACTGTCCATATAAGTTCACAAATTCTGAACTACCGAGTCAGCTCATAGGGGGGTGTTGTCAATGTGGTAGGTCTTCAGGGGAGTCAACTTTCCAAAGAAGACGATACTGCATTTTTTGACATTTAACTTTAGTCATTGAGTCTGGCACCAGTTATTTGTTTGAGACAAGACTTCCTGTACATTGGCTTAGTTCTTTAGGGATTCAATCACTGCTCCTAGGTATAGTAATTTGCAAACTTAACCAAAGCTTTTTGGTATTGCCGCTACCTCTGAGAAGTAGATGCCAAATAGAAATGGTCCCATTACTGAGGGAGAATTCCACTGGTGACTGGTCTTTTTGTGGAGGTAGTTTTCCCCTATGTTGATCTCCTGTGTCCTATCTCTGTGCCAGTTAGAAATCCAGTGGGGGTGACAAAGGGGTTTATTCCTAATTTATTAAGCTTTGAATGTGAGCTTGTGTCTTGTCTAAGTCAAAGTGGGAGGAGTATACATTTTCTACTTTCATCCATTGCTTTGGTGATCTTTTCAAAAAAGTCCATCAGGCTGAGTAAGCTTGATCAGCCTTTGACATATCAGAACTCAGACGGGTCCAGTCTTTGGAGGTTCCATATATTTTACTGGTTAATTCTATGACAATTCTTTCCATGACTTTGCATATCAGACTAGTTAAACTTACGGCATGTAATTATCTGGGTATATCATTTATGCAGTAGAATAGCTTTTGCTATTTTCCACTCACTTGGCAGAAAACCAATACAGAGGCTAAGGCCGAGCAGTGTTGTTAGCTACATCTTGCCTCATGTAATTCAAGATGCATTCTGAAATATTGTCAGGCCCACTGACACAGTATTTTTTGCTTTTGAAAATTCTTTCACAACCTGGTCTTGTCTGACTGCTAATAGCAAATTGGTTTCAGATATTTCATATGAGATCGATGGGGGGAGAGAGGGGGTAAAGTTTGAGCTGAATTTTTCTGCCAGTATGTTAGCTATATATTAAACTTATTATTCAGGAAATGCACATATTAACCTAGTAGCCTTTTAAGTTAATTAGAATAATATTTAAAAATTGTCCCTAATTCCAAGGCATTTTTGGTTTACATTTCCTTTAAATCAGCTATTTAATTAGTATTTCATTTTCAAAAACTTCATAAATAAATCATTCAACGTGTAGTACTTTAATGTACACAGACATAGTTATTTCAATAGATGGAATTAACTTCTAACATGCAGGCCAAACATTTTGTATATAATTCCTGTATGCATATCATCTAATTTTTGAAATCAGATGTCATATTTGGAGTGCAGACCGTACACCCATAAACATTGACTGGTCTAACTGTAACTTTGAATCAAAAGACCAATCCAAATGGATGACTATATCTACGTCTTTATATATCTACATATCTATCTATCTATAGATAGGCAGATATAGATATAGATATACAGATATATGTATATATATGATTCTACTTTACATGATCGAACTTTTAAAACTTAGACTTTCATATGGTTGAGACCATATGATCGAAGTTTCAAAACTTCGAACACCTGAAAGAAAAACAAAAAAACTTTTCTTGGATGTTTTTGCAGGGGGGCAAGCCCCACTGTACCCCCCACACTCCTTGCTATTTAAATATACCAACTCTGAGATTGCACTACAGCGTGGAAAAGGAAAAATTTCCTGTTCTGCACTGTATGGAGATCTCTGTCCAGAATGTTAGAAGTTTTAAAACTTAGGTTATATAGTCTCAGCCATATGAAAGTCGACGTTTTAAAACTTTGATCATCGGAAGGGGAGCCATATATATATATATATATATATATATATATATATATATATATATATAGATAGATATATATATATAGATATATATATATATATATATATATATATATATATATATATATTGTAGATTTTTTTTTTTAATATGGTGGTTATGTGATCCAGGAATACCAAGGTGATATCTACTTGTATCTCTAAATTTGTTTACCTAGTAACAGTCCTTCCATTTCTCCTCCAGTAAAGCAGTAAAGAAGCTGTCTCCATAGTTCACCATTTCCATACTGTGCTAAATCAGCCGCATGATTACTCAGCAGTTAATATTTCTGCCTGGCAGTAAGTGGGTCTAGGATTCATTCTTGATCTTCTATCATTTTATGTGTAGAGTTTGTATATTGTCCCCATATCTGCATGTCTTCTCTCTAGGAACTCTGGTTTCCCTTACCTCTCAAAAATATGTTGATTGAGTGGTTATTATCTAAATAGATATATATCTGCATCTACGTATCTATACATCTATCTCTATATCTATCTCTCTCTCTCTCTCTCTCTCTCTACAGATATAGGTATAGATATATAACCCCAGCCCTTATGGCCCTTTTCTGTGGCTAAAAACACTCCTTATGACCATTTTACTTGTATGGTTAACAAATGATGAAACAAAGAATAAAAAATATCATTGGGCAAGTGTCTGGGGCATCAGATGTGTAGCAAAAATTATAGCTTTGTGGAAAATACAAGGTCTGAGAAATGCTTAGTGCATAACTTTTAAAGGGTTTTACCTCGTTTCTTGAGTGAACCTCCTTTGGCATATAGGACCACAGTGCCATAAAACAATATACTGTTTGTGTACGGCTACAGCGCTGGAAGCCTGGACAGAAGTCCAACAGTGAAAGATATATGGTCACATAAAGGTGTGCTGTGTCCTTATACACTGCAGTCATCACTGGTACACACATAGTAATGTGTATAACGCTTCCTGTTTACTGGCTATGTCCCCTACTACTAAGAGAAAATAACACAAAGCCTGGCTCTACAGGCAAACACTATTGCTTCTGGAAGGATAAGTGTACTGTGGAATTAACTCTTAGTGAAGTGCAGCTGTAAATTTCCTAAAGCTTTTATGAGGGGGTCATCATCATGTGAGCTAAACAGGATAACCGACACAAAACAGATATTGACCAGTCTGTAACATAGTACAATAAAGCAGAGGTTACAGTAGATTCTGTGTCATCTCTGACAGCAGAAAAGTCAAGGCTAGCTAGCCGAACCTGCATACAGCATAAATTTAGACATAGTGCCCAAAGTGTGCAAAACATTCTTGAAGAAGCTTCATCTCTGAACTCACTGGTGCATACTACTGTTTTTGGAAAATAAGAAGAAAGGCAAAATTATAGGATTAAAGACACAAGCTAATTTGTCTGCTAATCTGAGTATATTTGTGAAACAGTTTCATTTGAATCTCGTTTAGGAAATATTTACTGTACTGCTGAATACAACACTTGCCAGTATTAGGCAATCCTGCTGGATATATTATGTTGTAGGAGGCAACAATAAAGTCTTAAATGTACCAGCAGGAATTCTGTATCACAGAAATATCAGGGAAAGCTGTGTGCCTGTGTGCCGTTGTATTACTCATAACACAGTATAAACGACTTTTATAAAAGAATTCTGATTTCATCCTTATCAATCTGATATTGTAAACCGGAGTTTTACTTCCGTTATTAACAAACGTTACTGTTTTATTTATATTGAGAATTAATTTCCTTCTTCTTCTTCAATGTTTAGTTGCCAGAGTTTATTGTGATGAGGAACTGAATGGAACAGTGAATGTAGTGTTACTGTAAAACATATAAGTTTGTTGATTTCATTAGTACATAATTTCTATTACTGTGAGATAAAGATATTTCTTACAAGTCACAAAAGCAAACATATTGTTTATTTCAATTCTTGTTTTACCTTATTAATTAACATAATATTTTCATTCAGTGAGGCTCTTGTTTTATTACTCACTACCAGAAAGTTCAATGATTTACACTTACATGATATTCAGTTTCAAAATGCAAGTCTATACTTTGCAAATCATTAAAACCACTCAGTGGACAGAAGCCCTCTGTGCAGTTTAACCAGAATATCCTAAACACTTACTTAGAGCTACAGTCTACAGACTGAGCCTTATCATAGAATATTCTTATTATGATACAGTGTCACAGTATATTCTCACTGTGTTACAATTCTATAGTATAGGGTCACTGCATTACACTACCATAGTATAGTCTCACTGTGTTAAAGTACCATAGTATAGTCTCCTGTGTTACAATACCATAGTATAGTTTCACTGTGTTACAGTACCATAGTATAGTCTCACTATGTTACAATACCACAGTATAGTCTCACTATGTTACAGCACCATAATATAGTCTCACTGTGCTACAGTACCATAGTACAGTCTCACTGTTTTACAGTACCATAGTATAGTCTCACTGTTACAGTACCATAGTATAGTCTCACTGTGTTACAGTATCATAGTATAGTCTCACTATGTTACAGTACCATAGTATAGTCTTACTGTGTTACAGTACCATAGTATATTCTCACTGTTACAGTACCATATTATAGTCTCAATGTGTTACACTACCATAGTATAGTCTCACTGTGTTACAGTACCATAGTATAGTCTCACTATGTTACAGTACCATAATATAGTCTCAATTTGTTACAGTACCATAGTTTAATCACACTGCATTACAGTACCATACTACAGTATCACTGTGTTACAGTACCAGAGTACAGTCTCACTGTGTTACAGTACCATAGTATAGTCTCACTGTGTTACAGTAACATAGTACAGTCTCACTATGTTACAGTACAATAGTACAGTCTCACTTTGTTACAGTACCATAGTATAGTCTCACTGTGTTACAGTACCATAGTACAGTCTCACTATGCTACAGTACCACAGTATAGTCTCACTGAGTTACAGTACCATAGTATATTCTCACTGTGTTACAGTACCATAGTACAGTCTCACTGTGTTACAGTACCATAGTATAGTCTCACTGTGTTACAGTACCATACTACAGTCTCACTATGTTACAGTACCACAGTATATTTTCACTGTGTTACAGTACCATAGTATAGTTTCACTGTGTTACACTACTATAGTAAATTCTCACTGTGTTAAAGGACCATAGTATAGTCGCACTGTGTTAAACTACCATAGTATAGTCTCACTGTGTTACAGTACCATAGTATAGTCTCACTAGGTTACAGTACCATAATACAGTCTCACTATGTTATAGTATCATAGTATAGTCTCACTGTGTTACAGTACCATAGTATAGTCTCACTGTGTTACACTACCATAGTATAGTCTCACTGTGTTGCAGTATCACAGTATAGTCTCCCTGTGTTACAGTACCATAGTACAGTCTCACCTTGTTACAGTACCATAGTATATTCTCACTGTGTTACAGTACCATAGTACAGTCTCACTGTGTTACAGTACCATAGTACAGTCTCACTGTGTTACAGTACCATAGTATAGTCTCACTGTGTTACAGTACGATAGTATAGTCTCATTGTGTTACAGTACCATAGTTCAGTCTCACTGTGTTACAGTACCATAGTATAGTATCACTGTGTTACAGTACCATAGTACAGTCTCACTGTGTTACAGTACCATAGTATAGTGTCACTGTGTTACACTGCCATAGTATATTCTCACTGTGTTACAGTAACATAGTACAGTCTCACTGTGTTGCAGTACCGTAGTACAGTTTCACAATGTTACAGTACCATAGTATAGTCTCACTGTGTTACAGTACCATAGTATAGTCTCACTGTGTTACAGTACCATAGTTTATTCTCACTGTTTTACAGTACCATAGAATATTCTCACTATGTTACAGTATCATAGTATAATCTAACAGTGTTACAGTACCATAATTTAGTCTCACTGTGTTACAGTACCATAGTATAGTCTCACTGTGTTACAGTACCATAGTACAGTCTCACTGTGTTACAGTACCTTAGTATAGTGTCACTGTGTTACACAGCCATAGAATATTCTCACTGTGTTACAGTAACATAGTACAGTCTCACTGTGTTACAGTACCATAGTACAGTCTCACAATGTTACAGTACCATAGTATAGTCTCACTGCATTACAGTACCATAGTATAGTATCACTGTGTTACAGTACCATAGTATAGTCTCACTATGTTACAATACCATAGTGTAGTCTTACTGTGTTACAGTACCATAGTTTATTCTAACTGTGTAACAGTACCATAGAATATTCTCACTATGTTACAGTATCATAGTATATTCTCACAGTGTTACAGTACCATAGTATAGTCTCACTGTGTTACAGTACCATAGTATAGTCTCACTGTGTTACAGTACCATAGTTTATTCTCACTGTTTTACAGTACCATAGAATATTCTCACTATGTTACAGTATCATAGTATAATCTAACAGTGTTACAGTACCATAATTTAGTCTCACTGTGTTACAGTACCATAGTATAGTCTCACTGTGTTACAGTACCATACTACAGTCTCACTGTGTTACAGTACCTTAGTATAGTGTCACTGTGTTACACAGCCATAGAATATTCTCACTGTGTTACAGTAACATAGTACAGTCTCACAATGTTACAGTACCATAGTATAGTCTCACTGCGTTACAGTACCATAGTATAGTATCACTGTGTTACAGTACCATAGTATAGTCTCACTATGTTACAATACCATAGTGTAGTCTTACTGTGTTACAGTACCATAGTTTATTCTAACTGTGTAACAGTACCATAGAATATTCTCACTATGTTACAGTATCATAGTATATTCTCACAGTGTTACAGTACCATAGTATAGTCTCACTGCGTTACAGTACCATAGCATATTCCAACTATGTTACAGTACCATAGTATAGTCTCATTGTTTTATAGTACCATAGTATATTCTCACTACAGTACCATAGAATAGTCTCACTGTGTTACAGGTCCACAGTATAGTCTCAA
This sequence comes from Protopterus annectens, assembly GCF_019279795.1. Lineage (NCBI taxonomy): Eukaryota > Metazoa > Chordata > Ceratodontiformes > Protopteridae > Protopterus > Protopterus annectens. The sequence goes on from NC_056733.1 coordinate 25,597,523, forward strand.
TATGTTACAGTACCATAGTACAGTCTCACTGTGTTACAGTACCATAGTATAGTATCACTGTGTTACAGTACCATAGTATAGTCTCACTATGTTACAATACCATAGTATAGTCTCACTGTGTTACAGTACCATAGTTTATTCTCACTGTGTTACAGTACCATAGAATATTCTCACTATGTTACAGTACAGGCTGCATTTTACAAGAACTTCAGAATGAACTGGCTCCCCACCTAAGCACCAAGTTCATTCATAACCTCACATCAGGCTTTGTGCCCACTGAATGGCGTACAGCAACAGTTATCCCACTCCACAAAGGGGGAGCCACCACTGATCCCGGGAACTATCTCCCTATTAGAGTGACAAGCTTGGTCTGCAAGGCCATGGAATGTATCATCATGGAACTCATAATCAAAGACATTGGTAACCTCCAAACTCTGGATTCCACCCAGTTCAGGTTTGTGAAAGGCAGATCATGCCTCCTGAACCTGATCAACTTCTTTTAGGCAGTCACTAAAGCCGTAGATGAGGGTAAGGTGGTTCACACAGCCTATCTTGACCTCGCCAAGGCTTTCAACATGATCCCCCATTCTGGAATTATAGCTAAACTCACTATACTAGGTATATATTCCTATGTCACAAGATTGGTTGCCAACTGGCTCACTGACAGAACCCACACTGTAAAAGTTGCATACTCCAAATTTGACCTCAAACCATTGACAAGTGGAGTACCACAGGGTTCAGTCCTGGGACCTCTCCTGTTTGGTATCTACTTCTCTAACACAGAAGGCCTCTGGCTAATGAGGCTTGCAGATGACTGCAAACTATGAAACATAGTCAAGCCCCCAAATGATGAGGACATCCTACAGAAGGGCCTCGCTGAGACAGATGCCTGGTGTCAGAGCCATGGCCTTAAGCTCACTGCCAAAAAGTGCATTGTCATCCCCTTTGGTAAAAATTCTGTACCCATGAATTACTAAATAGACAGCAGTCTAATTAACACCGAATGTGTGATAAGAGACCTTGGGAACAAGGTGGACAGTAGTCTGTCCTTTGATAGTCACATTGCCACAGTAGTCAGGAAGTCTTTCTAAGTGGCTCACCTCATCATAAAAGAGTTCTCATCCAGGAAAAAAGAGGTCATTGTTCCCCTCTACTCGACACTCATTAGACCCATTATAGAGTACAATGCCCCTTTTGGGATGTACCTCACAAGACATCTGCAGTAGCTGGAAAGGCCACAGTAGTACCTCACAAAGAGGATTACTGGCCTCAAACTGATGCCCTACACTGTCCGTCTCAAAAAAACTCCAGCTTTACTCCGTAGCATATTTCCTACTCTGAGGTGATCTATGCCTAACATATAAAGCTATGTCAAACACAGTGCTGTTGGGACATGCTACACCTAAATCCCAATCCTTCCGAGCTACACGGTCTAGGGACCTAAACCTTGTCAACACAATAAACAGGACATGCTTGAGGGACAGATTCCTGCCCCAGAGACTTCCAATACTCTGGAACAGGCTACCCATCTATGTCAAGCAAAGTTCTTCATTAGCACTCTTCAAGAAAAATCTTGATGAGTGCAATACAACCCGGGGATCACTTCTGTGTCTCTGCTCGACAGTGGCAGAGCAAAATAACTTTCTTGGGTGGCATAAGCCAAGGAACCTTGTTGGCTAGGCTTACGTAGGCTCTCGGGCTGATAGCCTAGTAGCTACCTATGTACCTATGAACCTACAGTCTCACTGTGTTACAGTACCATAGTATGGTCTCACTGTGTTACAGTACCATAGTACAGTCTCACTGTGTTACAGTACCATAGTACAGTCACTGTGTTTCACTACCATAGAATATTCTCACTGTGTTACAGTACCATAGTATAGTCTCACTATGTTACAGTACCATAGAATATTCTCACTGTGTTACACTACCATAGTTCAGTTTCACTGTGTTACAGTACCATAGTATAGTCTCACTATATTACAGTACCATAGTATATTCTCACTGTGTTACAGTACCCTAGTATATTCTCACTGTTTTACAGTACCATAGTATAGTCTCACTGTGTTACAGTACCATAGTATAGTCTCACTATGTTACAGTACTGTAGTATATTCTCACTGTGTTACACTACTATAGTACAGTCTCACCATGTTACAGTGCCATAGTATAGTCTCACTATGTTACAGTACCATAGTATATTCTCACTGTGTTACAGTACCATAGTATAGTCTCACTGTGTTACAGTACCATAGTATAGTCTCACTATATTACAGTACCATAGCATATTCTCACTGTGTTACAGTACCATAGTATAATCTCACTGTGTTACACTACCGTTGTATATTCTCACTGTGTTACAGTACCATAGTATAGTCTCACTATGTTACAGTACCATAGTATATTCTCACTGTGTTGCACTACCATAGTACAGTCTCACCATGTTACAGTACCATAGTATAGTCTCACTATGTTACAGTACCATAGTATATTCTCACTGTGTTACAGTGCCACAGTATAGTCTCACTATATTACCATACCATAGTATATTCTCACTGTGTTACAGTATCGTAGTATATTCTCAGTGTGTTATAGTACCATAGTATAGTCTCACTGTGTTACAGTACCATAGTATAGTCTCACTATGTTACAGTACTGTAGTACAGTCTCACTGTGTTACAGTACCATAGTATAGTGTCACTGTGTTACACTACCATAGCATATTCTTACTGTGTTACAGTACCGTAGTATATTCTCACTGTGTTACAGTACCATAGTATAGTCTCACTATGTTACAGTACCATAGTATATTCTCACTGTGTTACAGTACCATAGTATAGTCTCACTATGTTACAGTACCATAATATAGTCTCACTATGTTACAGTACCATAGTATAGTCTCACTGCCTTACAGTACCATAGTACAGTCTCACTGTCTTACAGTATCATAGTATAGCCTTACTGTGTTAGAGTATCATAGTACAGTTTCACTTTGTTACAGTGCCATAATACAGTCTCACTATGTTACAGTACCATAATACAGTCTCACTGTGTTACAGTACCATAGTACAGTCACACTATGCTACAGTACCATAGTACAGTCTCACTGTGTTACAGTACCATAGTACAGTCTCACTATGTTACAGTGCCATAGTATAGTCTCACTGTGTTACATTACCATAGTACAGTCTCACTGTGTTACAGTACCATAGTATAGTCTCACTATGTTACAGTACCATAGTATAGTCTCACTGTGCTACAGTACCATAGTACAGTCTCACTATGTTACAGTACCACAGTATAATCTCACTGTGTTACAGTACCATAGTATCGTCTCACTATGTTACAGTACCACAGTATAGTCTCACTGTGTTACAGTACCATAGTATCGTCTCACTATGTTACAGTACCATAGTATAGTCTCACTATGTTACAGTACCATAGCATAGTCTCACTGTGTTACAGTACCATAGTATAGTCTCACTATGTTACAGTACCATAGTATAGTCTCACTGTGTTACAGTACCATAGTACAGTCTCACTGTGTTAGAGTACCATAGTATAGTCTCACTGTGTTACAGTACCATAGTACAGTCTCACTGTGTTAGAGTACCATAGTACAGTCTCACTGTGTTACCGTACCATAGTACAGTCTCACTGTGTTAGAGTACCATAGTATAGTCTCACTGTGTTACAGTACCATAGTATAGTCTCACTGTGTTACAGTACCATAGTACAGTCTCACTATGTTACAGTACCATAGTACAGACTCACTGTGTTACAGTACCATAGTACAGTCTCACTGTGTTACAGTACCATAGTACAGTCTCACTATGTTACAGTACCATAGTACAATCTCACTATGTTACAGTACCATAGTATAGTCTCACTATGTTACAGTACCATAGTATAGTCTCACTGTGTTACAGTACCTTAGTACAGTCTCACTGTGTTACAGTACCATAGTATAGTCTCACTGTGTTACAGTACCATAGTATAGTCTCACTATGTTACAGTACCATATTATAGTCTCACTATGTTACAGTACCATAGTACAGTCTCACTGTGTTACAGTACCATAGTATAGTCTCACTGTGTTGCAGAAAAGAAGTTGTGTTTTTATTTCATACTCTGCGCAGTTTAACATTGCTAATGATCTTTTGTTGTTGCATCACGCTATGTGCATAATTCTGTTTTTCATTACAGTTACATTGATCTTAATATGATCATAGAAGATTACTAGGCTAATGGCTCAAGAGCCCTTTCAAGCCTAGTCAGGTTTCCCCAGATTTTGCCCAATTTCCTATCCTTAGGAGAAGGATAACAAGGTTCAGCAAGCATGGTTTTGACTATTTTTACAAACTGCCTCAAAATTTTAACTACAGCAAACCAATGGTATGCTAACCAAGCAACCATCATAAGCAAAAATCATAAAATTTAAAAAAACATACCCAGGTGATGGGCTATGCCGCCCACACACCCCCTACCTAAATATACCAACTTCTAGATTTCACTACAGTGGGGAAATGGGCAAATTCCATATGGTGGCCAACCACTGGTTTGCCCTAGAAAAATTTGCAGTTCGATGATTTGCAGCTTCGATGAAAAAGACTTGATGAATAGGTGTTCACTCATTAGTAATTAGATGAAGTGATATAAATTCCCCCAGATCTCTCACCAGTGGGTCCACTCTTGGGGGGAGGTGCTACCAGTGTTGTAATTTGAAGTGGTATTTGATTTCCCAAAGGATGTTATTATTATTATTATTATTATTATTATTATTATTCTTATAATGATGCACTTCTTCGTATTTAGTTTGAGGCCGTGACTCTGACAGCAGTCATTAGACTACATCAGACCATTCTGTAGGATATCAGTATCATTTTGAGAGTCAGTGATTGCCCTCAACTTGCACTCATCAGCAAACTTGGTCAGCCAAAGGCCATCTACATTTGCCTTGACATCTGAAGTATATTCCAAACAGGAGGGATCTCAGCACTGAGCTGTATAGTGCTCCACTGATGACTGGCCTCTTAATGTATGTGGATTCCCCCATGCTAAAAACGTGTGTCTTATTCATGAGCCGTTTGGCTAGCCATCTGGTGACATAGAGGTTTATGTCCAATTTTGCAAGTGTATCTATAATACCTGAGTGGGATATTGTGCCAAATGCCTTAGCCAGGTCAATGTAGGTTGTATGCACTTTCTTACCCTCGTTCATGGCCTTGGTGACCTCCTCAAAGAAGTCCACCAGACTGATCAGACAGGACCTGCCCTTGAGGAAGCTGAGCTGAAGATTTCCTATGTCATTGTTAATCAGGTCCATGATTATCCTCCCATAGCCTTGTATATGAGGCTAGTCAGACTTATGGATCAATAGTTTTCTGGGTCAGTTGATGGTCCTCCCTTGAGGGCAAAGCCTGTCTGTAGACTGTCGTTAAATAGAGATCTGAATCGGTCTGCTAGGTCATGTTTCAAGCTGTTTAATAGGAACCCTGATATTCTGTTGATGCCATGTTTCTAGCTTTACAAATTGCAGTAACAACCTGCTTTTTTGTGAGAACAGGAAAAGGAATGGTAGGGAATATTTTATGGGGAGTGACCGGAGGTGACCACAGGGATGGGGGGGATGAAATTTGACCTGAATTTATTGGCCAGCAGGTCTGCTATTTCCTCTGTCTGAGTATTGGTAGTGCCATCTACAGCCAACTCAGCACATTGTTGAGTATTTCCGATAACATTTCAAACTTAACTAAAAATGCTTTGTGGTTATCCTTTGTTTCAGAGACCATTTTAGTCTCATATTACCTTTTGGAGACTTTACTAGTTCCCTGATTTGCCTGTTGAGACTAATGAGGATTTTTTTCTCTGTTGTGCTCTCCCCAACTTACTTCTAGACAGAAATTTCTTCCTTCTGTTGTATAGTCTATTTATGCAAGGGTTCACCAGGATGGCTTGGTTTTCTAGCTAGACCTGGGTTTAGTTCAGTCAGATACTGCCATTTCTTTGCAATTAAGTGGTTGTAGAGGGCATTTGTGTATACTTTTGCATAGGTCTCCTGTGTTTTGGGAGTTAGAATGTGCTTTAAAATTGCCTGTGTTATTACTTAACATGAGGTAATTTGCCTTCAAAAATTCTTTAGGGTTTTAGTGTTTGAGGGAGTACTACCATCACATTTATTTCAGAGGATACCAGTTTATGATCTGATCTTACCAATGAGGACATTACACTTGGGGGGAGGGGTGGAATGCTCCCCCATATTTAATGGGTGTAGAGACCAGCTGTTCCAAAGCATTTGCATTGACAAAGTCCAGGAATCTGTGAGCTTACATGTTGGTGGTGGCATATGTTTCCCAGTTTATGCAGGGGCAATTAAAATCACCCATGAGTATTGTGTTGGGCTGAATGGTAAGTGATTCTAGTATCTTCAAGCATGCAGAGGGGATTTCATGGTCCATGGCTGGAGATTAGCGATGGTATGGTGTCTATGGTCAGCTGGACATGGAGTAGCTCAAGTGAGTTATCCTGCTTGACCTGTTTAGAGGTGTGATTGCTTTTTCTGTAAATGGAAACACCTCCTCCTTTCATTTTTTCAGTTTCACAGGGTGGTCTGAAAGTGTGATAGACATTGTAGCCTTGCACTGCTGGGGTGCTTTTCATAACCTTGAACCATGTCTCTGTAACTGCACAGATGATGTCAGCATTCTCCAGGGAACTAAAGCTTCCAGGGAGAGCAGTTTCTTGTTAAGACTTCTAGCACTGAGCAGTAGGTACCTTCAGCTTGGCATTTGAAGGGTTTGTTGTTGGTAGGTCTTTTAGTTTAGCATGGCCTAAAAAAACATTATGGGGTGACTAATGCCTTGGCCAGTGTTCAAAACCATAACAGTGACAGGTGCAGACCATCTCCGGTAAAGGAGCACAGTCTGTCATTCATGTTGTCCCAGACTGATAATTACTGAATTTCCTTGGAATTACACCAGTACGTAAGCCAATTGGTGAAATCAATCATTTTCTGTCTGTATTGTGGAATAATTCTTGGTGAGGGAAGAATGATGCTCAATGCAAGGCTCATACCAGCCTGCAACACGTATTCAGAGAGGTCCATCATGTCTCACTTCATATCATAAAGGGAGGTACGTCTCAGGTCATTTACACCCACATGGACTTTGACTGAGTAATACTGGTACTTGTGACTGAGTGACCTGAGTGCCTGTGTGATATGGTGAATCTTGGTCCCTAACAGGCAACTGACTGACAGTCTCTCTTTATCCAACCTGCTGAGGAGGGTGTCCATGGGTCTCACAATGGAGTCTCCTATGACCAAGATGTTTGAATGTGTGGCATTTTGCCTTAGGGGCTTGTTTGTGGAGACATTGTGATGTGTATTTTTATGTGTATTAGTTGGTGTTGACTTGGTTTTGTTTGCATGCGGTTTCTGAGGGCAGTGCATGGGAGGCCTCTGAGGTATTGGTAGGTTACTTGTGAGTACCTCTGCATATGTGGGTTTATGTGTCAGTAGCTTATTTACTGAGAGAAATGATATCTGCGTGCTGACAACCTGTTTGTCATTTGATCTGTCAGTATGTAAGAGTTGTGCCTCAATTTTCATAATGTAATTACATTGCTCACATACTGTGTGTGTTTACTACAGGATTAAGTGGTTGTCAGTATACATGAGACAACTGCTACAGTTTCTCAGGATACCCATGTTCACCAGACCAGCCAGAGAGATAGCAGGGAAGTGCCTATCCATGGTTTCAAGTTTTTACTATGGCTTTAAACAGGGAGAAGAGTAGGGAAATTTAACTGGACTGGGATGATAGCAAATGGATGAAGAATGAGTGTTATGCTTAGTTTTAATTGCAGCTATCCAAAAAGGTGATGCTGCTCTGCATACAACTCAGAAAATCCTAGTGCAACAGGGGGACAGAGGAAGGTTGCAGAAATAGTTATTCTAAGGGAAATTTTAATTTGATAGCATTTCCATCTATACAACAGCCTAGCACAAATATTGGGCTTATACATTATCAGAAAAACAAGTTATACAACAGCAAGGCATACACACCAATCAGGGAAACACACAATAAGCTTTCAGCCAGCAGCCCTCAACTCAGACAGGTTTGATACTGCACACTTCTGCCACAAGAGTGCAGTCAGAATACCCTCTTAACTTAAAAATGTTGGTTTTAGAGCTCATGCGGAGGAAAAACACACAATCTAATTACTACTGTCCTGTAAAACTAACAGACACAATGTAATTAAGTACTATAGCAGCAGTGGAAAAAGTTCAGCTTTAAAACTCTACTAAAGTACGGGAAATGTAACAATTAATACAATAAAACATAGTGAATATTTTACCAGAGAGTGATGTTTTGCGATGCAAAGCAAATTGATGCGTAATACAAATCTTTAAGGAAAAATAACCTACAGTACATCTTATCCAATAACCCATGCAGAAATTCTAAGTAAAAATTAATATACAAGGTTTTAACTTCACAGGGGAATTTTACAACTATAGTAAATCTTTTAATGTTTTACCACAAATACATGCTATATTTCTCAATGTGGAACTCCATTTTTTTTGGTGCTTCATATATTTAAAGTCCATTTCATAATAGCCTACATTGTGGCATTTATTTGGGTTACCAAAAATATATATATTTATACACACACATATCTACATCTATATCTATATATATGTATATATAAATAAATATATATATATATATATATATATATATATATTTATATATTTATACACACATATCTACAGCTATATCTATATATATGTATATATATATATATATATATATATATATATATATATATATATATATATATATATATATATACATATATATATAGAGAGAGAGCGTGAGAGAGAGATAGAAATATATCTAGGGTTGTTGTCCTATGACGTGTAACAATGTTGAAAAACTGAAGTGAAGTAATGCAAATTATCCCAGGCTCGCAATGTGGTTGCAATAATACGTAAGTACCCGCTTAACTGCTGTAAACAGAGTATTGTAAATAGTACAAACAATATTGTTTCTGTAAAACAGCCAGCTACATTTTTGTACTAGTTAAACAGGCTTCCTGCAGAAACTGTTGTTACTGAACAAGTATTACATTAAAGTGGTGTATAAAAGGAGGCTTATAGCCCTTTTAATCAGAGAAGTTAGCCTGTTGAGGCAAGCAAGATTTGTGCCTGGAATAGTGGTTCTGGGAAGTATGCTACAGAAAAAAAGACACTGCAAAATAATATGCAGAAGCCTGGGTATGTTCTTCTCACATATTCATCTCACAATTATTCAGGCATTTGCTGCCATAAGAATAGATGTTATACAATGTGAACATTGTATCTCCAACCAACACATGGTGTCCAGAGGCAACAATAGCCATATCTAGCTGACCCAAACTGCCAAGAGAACAAATGAGCTTTATGTTATTCTATGCATTCCATTAGGATGATGCACAGTGCAACAGTATTCTGCAATAGGATGAAAATCCACTGTGCCAGCAAATGAGATGAAGTCCTCACCACGATTCCATTGCGTTACTAGCCAGATGTCTTCCACTAATAAGCATGGCTGCTCATGCACTTTTTGTGCAATTTGTTGAAAAATAAATCAGAATAAAATGTATTACTAAAAATGTCAAAAAGTAAACAGATCACAAAAATACAGCTGTGGTTGGATTTTAAATGTGTTACCTTCATTTTTACATGCATTTTATGTGGCTAGTACATTTATATGCTTCAATTTACAATAAAGTTAATGGCTAGCACTTGGCAGGATGATGGCATAATGAAATGATATGCAGGGATACATGTCTCTCCTTAAAACACCTGACACCATTCTGCTCTACCTGAGGTAATTCATCTATTTAGTGGTGATGCAACGGAGGCAGCTGAAGAAAAATCTGCCAGTACCTGTGACGTGTGCAGACTGGAGGTGAGCTGATGTATAACTGAGAAGAATACATACAGTGCTAATGATTATCCATGTCTGATTTCCTTTTAAACAAGCTTTGTTTTATCTGAAAAAGTTACAACACAAATGAGAGCACAGAAATGAGTGACAGCAAGATAGACTGGAACTCTAGGTGTAACTGTAGGATGCTAAGACATGGGTTACTCAAAATGGTACCATCAATGAATTCATTTTTCTGACATTTTAACAAGGCATCTCGACAGGTTAGCTGAGGAACACTAATCAGTTTTCAGAAACATCCTCCTTTTGTATCATTTTTATAGCTGGATATACTTAAGAACAAATGCTCAAATTTACTTGTTTGGAATAATGCAAGGAATGAGCTATTCCAGCGGATTTGTAAGCACGTGTCACTCTTCGTCATTTCTGATGCTGGTGAAGCCACAAAATTCTTATTTAAAATATAAACTTTTATTTTTTACAGCCCTTTTATTTGCTGCTGTTAACCACAGAGTCCCCATTTGAATCACCTCCTCAGTGCATTTATCATAAAAATGTGCATTTTATCCATGCTCTGAAATACTCCTGATGCAGTTGAAATCACTACATTATTGCTTTTGGGCAGATTTAGGACAAGGCTGTCAAAATATTCTGCCTGAAAGTTTCTCTTTGCACAACTGATTAAAAGGCTACTACTCTAGAATGATGCAGAGTATAGTGTTCAGAGCCTAAAAATAAGATAGCTTACACTTCTAAAAAAACAAAATATCTGTCCGTATACCCGTTCAGATTAAAATTTTCCAAAGCAAGAAGTGAGTGACTTATGTTGGAGTACAGCAACAATAATCAGTAATTTTGCCAGGTTGCTGTCAGGGGATATACCATCCTAAAGTTGTGAGTGTGTGTGTGTGTGTGTGTGTGTGTGTGTGTGTGTGTGTGTGTGTGTGTGTGTGTGTGTGTGTGTGTGTCTGTTTCTGAATGTGTGCTTATGTGTATGTGCTTGTGTGTGTGTGTTTGTGAATGTGCGCTTATGTGTATGTGCTCGTGTGTGTGTGTGTGTGTGTGTGTGTGTGTGTGTGTGTGTGTGTGTGTGTGTGTGTGTGCACACGCACATGCATGCTCATCTCAGGGGTGCTGGTCTGCCTTATTTGACAGCCTGCTCACACAATACAGACGTTAAAAGGATAACCTCATCAATTTAACACAGTACTGACATGCTGCTATTTTAGAAGCTACGGTGGCGCAGCAGTAGTGTTGTCGCCTTCCAGCAAGAGGTTCTCCTGTTCGATTCTTGGCTGGATCACCTTCTGTGTGGAGTCTGCATGTCCTCCCCATGGTCAAGTGGCTTTCGAAAGACATGCGTAAATGTGCGTGCCTTTGTTGAAGGTTGGGCATCAAGCTGACCCCTCAGTACTGTAAAAAGCTACTGCCAATCATTAGCAGACCGGACCCCTAACTGGGAAAAGCCAGAAAAAGAACAACTGCTATTTTGCAAAGTGGGGCAGAAAAGTTATGCGAAGGTTCAAATTTTTAAGGGACAGACATCTTCCAAGCTCTCTAGCACTTTTCTATAATGGTATTTTTTATTGATTCATGTTAAATTTTCACGTGGTTTACAGATACAACCCAACTAGTACTACTTTCCTGTTAATTTAAAAAATGTACAGTTTCTGCTATGCAAATCATCCTTAACCTCTCTTCTTAACCCACGTGAGTAAAGTAATCCCCCCATGAAAATTTGCAGCCTTAAAATACATATTTTTATATCATCTATTTAACAGCCAGTGGTTTCCTGTTTTATGAAGTCATTTAAGACATTACACATATAATAATGCATAGCTAATTAACTTTTTTGTCAAAGCATTTCTCAGCCAGTTTAAAAAAAAAGGCACTGTTAATTTACTGAAGTTTTGTTTCTGAAGACTAGTATGGGTTTTCATCCCACACTGCAAGTGTAGTTCTAGTAACTTACCATAAGACTTTGGAATGTGGCTTAACATCCCATACATTACACAGGCCTTTGCCAAATCAGCATTTACTACCTTCCCTGTGCTTTTCATTCACAGAGCAGCAAGCTCCTTGGATTTACTGCCAACGCAGTTTTATATGACTGCCTATTAGACCCTGAAGCAGGATTACTACAGGGATCTGCCCTCCAGGCATTATCCAGAAATGCATCAAATGTGCAGCATTAATATGACACATAAAATACTGCAGTGCACAGTATTAAACGTGTTTGGCAGTCTTAATGGCATCTTTCAACCTGCAGGTGCATTTACAACATTGACCTGATGAGATGCAACATGAAGAAGCTATTCCACCATGGTTTGAGATGACGACTCATAGGTAATTTTCTTTATATGCAACCCTATGGTAATTACAACTTTCTAAAGGGTTGTTTTTTGTAACAGTGCTAGTCATCTGTAATAGACAGTCTGGCGGGTTCTTAAGCAGGAAGCTGAATGTGAAAAGGAACACCCACAAAAAGTTAAGGGTGCAACTTCTGCAAAAGCAGTACAGGTAGTGGAGAAATGGTGACAGACAGTTCTGCAGGGAACATACGTTGGGTACTACTGCAGTCATCATTCTGAAATGCATATTTGTTGTTCAGGATAGAAGGGTTTGAGTGCAGTCATGATATCTCTGTTAAAAAGGAAGCTGAAGTAGTAGCTTACCTGTCTCTGTTTGATGGTTTCTAGTTGCCAGATTCTGCTACATCAAATAAGAAAAAACACGTTATAGTAGCACAGCCCCAGCACAAGTTATGCAAATGGTTTATTGTCATGAGGATGTCTGTGGTACATTTCTCTCAACTACTTTTTTTTCGTATTTGTAAAACTCTAAAATAGGGAAAGAAGCATAAATATCTGTTTGTAGTCAAAATGTAGTTTAGGGTTTTCTTCCGTGGAGCCATAGTTGGAGGTATGAACCCCAGCAACAAAACACAGCATTTACACAAACACAACATGATAATTTTAAGGCTGAGGACTGAAGCCATGTACTTTTAAATTTAAAGGAATTCAGGAAGGGGCACAGTAGAAATAAATCTCCTTTGTGGTTAGCATAGGCTTGTCTAATTTGCTGCAGTTATTATGCTATATTGACGTGACTAAATAGCACATTCAGTGGAAGTTTCCACACTCACATTTACCTTCCAGCTACAGTTAATGTCTTCTGCTTGTAAGCCCAGTATAATAGTATTTTTGTTTCTGATTTTATAAGCAAAGAGATGTTTAATAATACCAGATGTTCAGCATTGTTCAATCTATGCTGTTTTATTTTCAGTTGTACACTCAAGTGAGACCTATAGACAAGATACTTCTCATTCAGGGCTAGTGACCTGAAAAAGCAAATGTAATTCCAAATGCAAATTTGAAATGGCCTGGAAGTAGTCAGCCTAAGCACTGTGTTACTGGACAGCATGGAAGTCCAGGATATGCAATACATATGCATGTATCCAAGCTCAGTTCATCATTCCCCAGACAGAGATGGAGGGCATACACCATTACTTCTGTACAATGAACCAAGGGTGAATAACTATGTAAATAGACTAAGGTGTCAATTAGCAGAACAGACATCATTAGTACACATTGGTATGAAAAATGCCACTGTTTGATCCCTTAATTAACTGCATACACCACTCTAAGTTATACATGCGGGTATGTTAAGAATATAGCTTGATACTAAAGTCAAATATAGAGTTAGTTGTTTCAAAGCATTTGGAGTCGAGCATTAGAGGAGATGGGTCTGCAGTAAAGCTGCTTGGCTGGCCATAGTTAGTATGTCATAAGGCATGTGCCTGACTTCAGCCTATGATTAAGTATGACATAATGACATTTATAAGAAGTCTGTGCAACATAAAGTAATGATGAGGTGAGCACTATGTAAACTTCATACATGCCAAATACATGCGGATCACCATCTTCAGTGGCAGAAAACAGGATGGTACAGATGTCTGTTCTTCCAAAGTTGTAAATCCACATTCCTTGAACTGAACATGTGGTTTAGCAGGTAAGATTCATACAGACTGCAGGGATGCATGTTAGGTCCTGTGGCAGCTTATATCTTCCATAAGGATGTATATGTGTGTGGTTTACCATCCTTACAGTGGTTGTCTGATAATCATTGATCCCTGGCCCCTCTCAGTTTTTATAAATCAATGTTTTGTTTCAAGGTGAGAAAGTGCATCTGATGGATTTGTGGTAGCATGACCTCCATGGCTCTGCCCATGGGTCACTGAATGAATTATGATGATCTGTGTGCTACTGTATCATGTGTCCTAAGGTGCTATCATCTCTCTTCTATCAGTATGTCTGTGTGGCGGTTCTACTTCTGTAGACTGAATTTACACTTAACTGAATTTTAGTTTACCGAGATGACAAGAACACAATTTCACTAAACCAAAACTGCGCATTATCAATTTTTTACAGGGAATAGACACTTGGCCAACATTGAACCAAAAAACACACTGCAGTATGTCAAACCCACCCAGCTGGAGGGCTACTCCACCCACACCCCCTACCCCTCCCTAAGTCAATATACCAACTCAGGGATCACACTACAGGTGGGAAAAGGGGAACTTTCCCCATGTTGGCTAAGTGTCTCCATTCCCTGTAAAATAATTTGGTAATGTGCAGTTTCTCTTTAATGAAATTTCTTTGTTGTCTTCTCGGGAAACTAAAATTCACTTGTGTAAATTTGGTCTACATAAATAGACCTCTCTGCTGCACATTTTGTTGTTCACAGGTTTACAGGTATATACTAGGCTAATGACCATACCTCTCAACCTCTTAGAGCAAGAAATCTAGACAAAGTCATACATAAAAGTGGGACAAAGTCCCAAAAATAAGGATAGTGTTTAAATATTGCTTTTACAAACTTAGAAAGTTGATAGAATAACAGGTTTTGCATTAACATGAATTTTCTGAAGAGTATGAAGCCTGAAATCCAAATGTCTGTAATTTTTTTCTAACTTCTACCTTTATGATTTGCCACTACTTTGCCAGAAAACCACAATTTTTTGAAAACTGGACCAAAAATATGATGCAAAAATCTGGACATTCTCTGAAAATCTATACAGTTGAGAGGTATGCTAATGACCACCAGGACCTACCTGTGCAATCCAACCCAATTGTGGTCCTATGCATCATGGGCAAGTATTAAGAGGGGTTATCTTAGTTATGGAAGTTCTACAGGTTATCTGGGGAGTATGCTAGTTTGGATATTACTGTCTGCCTGAGTATGGATATTACTGTCTGCCTTTCAGAGAGAAGAGGCTGGGGTTTGGCATGAATTTCAGATTTATTAACCATTGGTCAAGGTTACCTTAAATAGGATGGGGATGAGCTCTCCTTTAGATGGATGGGGGGCCTCTTCTGTGGCATGGGGTTCCCCTGACACACATATCTGTCTCATCAAAATGTCTTACTTATGTTACAAGCCAAATTGAAATACTTGGATTAGTGATTCTGAAGCTGTTCATTTTGCAGATGTGCAATAGGTCCATCAGAACTGGGTCCAAGAATGGCGTATATGCCAGGTATAGATTGCCTCTCTGTAACCTTTACAAGACAAAGTATAGAGATAGGGCTCCAAGGCAATGCATATAAGACAAGGTGTTTATGCCTTGGATTCTACTGATATGGAACCGTTGTGGGCATTCCATCTGTTAGACCCATACCATACAAGGCCTCTGTACTATTTACTATATGCACCACGGAGGTTGAAGGATGATTCCAGCTGCCTAACTTTTGCTCTAAAAAAACAGAATTTTCCTACACACTTGTGGGTAGTGATTGTGCAATGCGGTCCTTCTTTTGGGATGCTATTTTTGGGAATGACAATATTCCAGCATAGGAGGTCAAGCTGTCATTTGTGTCCAACTTGTGTTTCTACCTCCCTTACCCAGTGATCTGTAGCAATTCAGGGTATTAAGTACAATGACTGGGAGCAGATAGTGAGGAAGGCAAAGTGAATATCCAAGATGAAGAGGAAATATAAGTGTATCTTTTAGCAGTTTGGTTTTGCAAAGCCACAGTGCAGTGGTAGTACACTAAGGGGGCTGGTAGTGTCATTGGACTGAGTTTGAATGGTACAGGTTACACTATAATTATTCATTCCATTTAAGAACTGAATTCAACAGTCCATAAATTGGTCCCTTCAGATCACAAAGATATCAGTTTACTGTCTGCTCAGCTCAGTATTCACTTCATTTCTTCTTGCTTCCAAATTAGTACTGAGGGCATAGTCTTCTCAAGTAAAAACATGCATCAGGAATCATGGTTTCATTAGGAAATGCAGACATCACAGCACTGTGCCAGCTTTGGTAATTCTGAATTAGCCCTGTGATCAGGGATTATGGAATCTCAAGTGATCAGGAAACTACATTTGAGGGCAAGATGCTGTGTACTGTACAATGCCGACAATTACATCTGAATGAAACAGATATTCTTAATGTTGGTTTGGAGAAACAAAGTAAAACAGCGGTCCCTTTAAAATTTAATAAGGGGGTCAGAATAATTAATGAGGGGAAATAAGGCTAAGAGCAGGGAATAATAAAATAGGAGGCAATTAATGGAAAGAGGGTGGAAGTGATGAAGGAGGGTTATATTTTGCAGTACTAGATATCTAACTGACTACTATAAGTCAGCTGTGGGTTCTACTAAAAATGAAGATACATGAATTAAACAGGCATCACAGTAACATGGGTAGCACCAGAGAGGGACTACAACATGCCATTGCCTGCACAGAAGGTATACATAAAGGGGTTGTGGGTCAAGCAAAGCCAAGGTACATTCAGAGTGGGATGAGATGCTGTGTGGAAGAATATGATGATGAAGATGGTGATGAATAAAATAAAAGAAACGGAAAACCCCAATGGTGGTCTCAGGGCAGCAAGGGGAAGTAGAATGTTGCAATAAATATGTGAAGGACAGGAAGATTATTATCATTATCAGCATGAAATCAAAAGTAGGCCTAGGGCATGGTGGAAAGGCAAAGAGAATTATACTAATGGGTGAAATTAATCTTTTAGCACTGAGCTGCTACTGAACAGCGTCCAAAGTAAGAAGTGAGAGGGGAACAGAAATCTGGAATTTATCACTGACAGAAGCCCTAACCAGGAAGGGGGAATATTTCCAAACTGGCTCTAACTGATAGTTGAAGTAACATAGGTGCACATTCAAAATCTGCTTGTCAGTGGTAATAATGCTATAGAGTGACCTGGTATTCCAGAATTAAGTCTGGGACGTACTGCAAGAACAGAGTCAACAGGACCATCCCTGATTTTGCTGCAAAACATAGTGAGAAATATTATAAAATATATCATGGAGTAGATATAATGGAAAACTGTACAGTTAGATTTTAGAAAGTCACACCAAAGATGAATGGAATGAAGTAATTTGTTAGCAGAAAGTAGAAGTACTGAAGAATGAGAACTCTAGCCAAGGTAACAAAAGAGAAGTGTGACAGGTAACAATGAAACAGAAATGCCTGCATAACAAAGGAAGGCAAGAAATGGATGACAAAAATTGTTATGGGAATATCACAAAAAGGCAATAAAGCTTATCCAGGTGTTAAACGTGATTTTAAGGGAAAAGATTGTGAAGGACGGCCAACAGAAATGTTTCAGTTACATCGGAGCAGATAGATAGCATCAGAAGAAAACGATGTTATTATAAGATGGTCTGAAAAGTTTGCAATAGCTACAAGTCTTAGAGAATTACAAAAAGAAGCCCTTAGCATTTGTACTTACCCATGACTGACAAGACAGACAGCCAAACTTGGAAGGTACAGCAGACATGTCAGGAAACACGTGAACAGATGGAAAATTGTGATACAGATCTCAAAATATATATAATGTTGCCTGAAATGTTGGAGATTGGCAAAAGGTACAAGGTTTGATTCTCACCATTGGAAGCATGGCTAAGGTTAAAAAGGCCTCCTGGGGGTCATTAGTCTAGTAATCACTTGCGTTTAACTCTTCCTTAATAAACCTCTGGATGAAATGTATAGCCATTACTTAGTAAGAGGAAATGTTGTCATTGACAGTCCCCTTCCAGAGCACATAATCTAGGAAGTATCCAATAAATGCATGCCTATTAATATCACTTACATTCCAGGGACTATGATAGGAAAGATTGACTGGGAAGGCTAATGGAGTTCTTGAATGCTAATTGTCTCGTTACTACATGATACCACTGCTTCGAATATCACAACTCTTGCCACTACAAACTGATCCCAATCTTTGACTGAGTAACAAAAGAGATGATGAGGGGAATGTTGTAGATGTTCTGTACAGAAACTTCAGCAAAGCAGTCAATTCTATTATAGATAAAAGGATGTCAGGAAAACTGACTAAGAGGGTGGAACATAAAGTGGATAAGCAAGGAGATGCCTCTGTGAAAGCAGAGGTGTGTGTCAGAGGGTAACTGTTAGCAGACAAGTCAGTAAGAAACAGATTGCTAAATGGGCCAGTGAAAATATACGTCCAATTAAATTCACGTCTGCTAGCTATTGCAGTGTGGTCAGACAGCATGAGTAACTTCAAGACTAGTGACATGACAATCTTGCAGTAGTCTCGGATGGGTGGGCTAATCTTCAGACAGATATGTAACAGCAATCAGGGTGGATGAGAAGTGGAAGTTGGGGTCTGATATAAATAGTAGACGATTATGCACTTCAGTTGGGAAGAATCACATCAAAAGTATACATTGCCAGTAGAGTGACAGTAGTTTGGAGAATTGTCTACAAAATGGGGATTATCACTCATAAGCTAAATTCTGTGCAACATGAAGGTAGTACTAGCAATCAACAGGCATATCATGGGACATAGATTCCTAAGATGTTGGCATTATCCTCTCATTATATCATGACATCAGGAGACAGATATCTGGGCAGAAATACATTAGAAGAAAGAAGAGAAGAAAAAATGAAAGCACAGCAAACAATGTGTGGAGTCAACATGGAGGGCTGGTGTTTGTCAGGGCTAACTACTGCACTAAGTGGGGTATTGCAGGCCATTGGGTCATGTTGTGCCTAATATTCACTTATTTGTAAGATTTAACTTACATTATACTCTTTGTGCCTCGCTCTCTGTAACAGGGTTACAATGATGTATAAAGTGTTACAAAACAAAATTAATGCTCTTGGCCCTGCACTTAGCATAGCTATGCAGATAGCAGACAGCTGCCTGGATATTCATCCCCCTGATGAATGAATGCTTCACTCTGCCACTCTTCTTTGTGTGTGTGTGTGTGTGTGTGTGTGTCTGTGTGTGTGTGTGTGTGTGTGTGTGTGTGTGTGTGTGTGTGTGTGTGTGTGTGTGTGTGTGTGTGTGTGTGTGTGTGTGTGTGTGTGTGTGTGTGTGTGTGTTGGTGACGTTTAATATGTTTATATCCATTCATGTCAGAGTTTATTAGCATCAACTCTCAAAAATGAAAAACAGACATTGACATTAATGGATATCAAAAACAAGACTTAACAAACCAAAAATAATTGAAAACACAAATCAAATGCCTTTCTTTTCTGACCATTAAATTAAAAAAGAAAAAGAAAAAAAAGAATAGAACCTCCATCCATGCTTGTCTGAATAGTGGTACTATTAGTGAAAGTAGTTTTCGTAATGTATTACATTGGGGTAAGGGTAGGGTTAAGGTTAGCACATATAAGTATGGCAGGCTAGGGGGAGATTGACTTCCTATAGAAAGACTACACTCATCCCTCTTTTTGGATACTGGCCTCAATTCTTGTTCTTCTTTCGGCTTTTCCCAGTTAGGGGTCGCCACAGCGGAACTCTGGTCCGCTAATGATTGACAGTAGATTTTTATGGTGCAGAGGTGCTAGCCTGACACCCAACCTTCAACGAAGGCATGCCCATTTACGCATGTCTTTTGAAAGCCACTCAACCACGGGAAGGACATGCAGAATCCACAAAAAGGTGCTTCAGCCGAGAATCGAATGGGAGAACCTCTTGCTGTGAGGTGACAATGCTACCGCTGCACCACCACTAATTTTGTTATATGTTATCTTGTACTTTTTAACATTGCAGGGAACGTGTAAGTTCCTGTTTAACAGATTTACGGTGTTTTTTCTTTCTTGATAGATCTTCCTCTAGGATGTGTTTTTCTAAATTTTTACAGCTGTGTGGTATCTGTTGCTGAATAATTCTGTCAACGGTGCTATAGTAACGATTCCAACCACCCTTGGTACTCTTAAAAGTCATGTCTTTTTAACAGTCCCATTTGAACAAGTCACTACTGTTCACTGTGTAATTTGTTGCACAGAACATACTTAAATAACATTTTTCTCTTGTACTAATACCATCTATAAAGGTGATCCAAATGGCCAACTAAATGTCAAGCACTAACAGTCTTGACCCCTATGTTGCAGGAGGTTGAGACTTCATACAATATGTTATCTTACTTGGTGGGAAAATGAATGTGTTGTACAAGTCCTAATTAATTTAAAGACTGCAAGAGGATCTAGTCAATTTATATGGGTATCCATTTGAAAGAAAATAGTCAAGCAATTGGAAGTGGCTAACAGACAGGTGTTTACTGAAGAACATGAAAGACCAGTACCAGAAATACTGACCGGGCAATGCAAAATCAAAGGTAAAATAAAGAAAAAAGGTCCAAATACTCTGCATGCCATCAACTTGAAATCCCATTTATGTTGTGCTAAAATTACTTTCCTGTTAAAAGACGTATTTTAGCATAAATATAAGCATCTTATATAATAATTATTTGTTATTAGCTGTTAATTCTCCAAGCTGGTTGAAGGATTTCACACTTTGATGAAAGAACTTGTCCATTTGTAGTGTTAATGAGCTATGAATCACTGTCAGGTGCATTATTTGATTTAAAATCATCTCATATTTTAATTTAAATCTTATCTGTTTTGTAGTAAACATGCTCATGTTCCAGATTTCTAAACATTTGTTTTATACTTGCCAGTTAAGGCCCAGAATACTTAGTAGGTTCAATTCCCCCTTTTGGAGTTATTGCTTTTTCATGTACAATCAAGTTCACCATGCTTTCTCAAATTGCTCACCTAATCCTCTACAACTATTTGTTCCCCCATTGCCTCTTCATGCCCACTCTTTCTCCCAACCCTTTTTCTAGTTTAATATTATGCAGTTCCATACATATTCTATTCTATTAAACTCCCCCAAATTATTCCTTTTAATCATCATGCAGGATGTCCTTCTACTTAGCACAGCAGATTGCCAAAGGCATGTGCGCATCTAAACAGGTCAGTGCCCCTTAATGTTCAATATTTATTAGGCCAGTTATTAAATTCAATGCACACCTTGGAATGTACCTCAGTATGCTTATCGAGCAGCTAGAGAGACCCCAGAGTTTCCTAACTAAGAAGATCACTGGCTTAACATCACCAAGTTATCAGGAAATACCAAATCTCTGCCCTGTATTCAGTATCTTATGGACTCTTCAGGGGTGGCCTCTGCCGTGCTTTCCTAGCCTCAGGGGTCCAGTGGTCCAGGATCTCTTTTGTCTCTATATATAATACAGCCCCACACATACGAAAAGAAGAACCGGTGTGAGCTGTCTTTGCTGTTTAATGGTTTTTGGACTGTTCGTGTTTTCTGAGATTCACATTCACCCCTGCCTTGACTGGCCCAGCACTTTACAAGAGCGGAAGCTCAGTCTTAACTCATTCCCTCCGGTACAGCTCTTTTGAGTGTGTGCCTTTAACTCCCAGTGGGCGTGGCTTAAGCCTTTAAAAAATGAAGTTATCGCCTTACAGTTCTAGAAAATACTCATTGACAGAAGTCAGATATCAATACAGTTGTGTTTGCCACCACATATTCTTCAAGACAAAATATCCTGGTACCTTGTAAGTAACATGGTTTTGGAATTATTAATGCAAATATGAACAATCAATATTTGATGCCTAGAGGAGCAGTAGGAGTTAACTGCAGAAGACGCCTGGAGGAGCACTTGGCTGTAAGTGGTACTTGCATGGTGTAAATGGTGGTATGGCTCAACTGCCTTGTATTGCCAATGACCCTATGATACTATGACAAAGCAACAACCACCAAAAACTAAAATATGATTTTGCAAAAGCAACGTGATCAGAATCTTGGTAGCTAGAATTAATTCTGCCCATATTAAAGGGGAAGCCAAAAAAAGAGAAGCAAAGGCATTAGAATTCAGTTTAAAACTTCTGCACAACATTTTTTACCTTCCATTCTAAAACAAAATGAATCTACCAAATTAGTCTAGGTAGTGCTGACATATAATTGTTAGAAGTGTCAATCTGTGTACAAATAGAGAGGAGTTTTGACCTTACACCAGCTGTCTCTTCTGCATATAGAGTCACACCATCTTCTTCAACTGCTAAAGGCTGCTTACAGCATATCAAGGTGAACTGCCACTGAACGACAGTAGGGGTACCAAAACAAATCAGTTCTACCAAATCTTACCCAACTTCAGATACATAAAACACAGCTGGTAAGGCAGTCCTTGGTAAATGTGGCATCATGAAATGCAGTAAAAAGCCAGTATGATGACTCAAAGCTATCTGAATGTCCTGCTTCTGCATCCCCATATAGGGTGCTGTGACCATCCTTACACACCCTATAAATCTACAGATACGCACCTCAGCATAAATGACGTATTCAGTTTTGCTGCCAGTTCACATACTTTTGATACACTTTCTTCTGATACATTTTTAGCAATGTGATTCAATAAAATGTAACTGTGCACCTGGGTTTCGAGCAGATGTAACTCAATAAGGTTTAGCAAAACCCCCAAAATCTCTGCTAGGATATCATTTCAGCAATTAACAAATTGCAGTTTGCCACTAAACATCTTTCAAAGACTTATTATTAACATTAGGCTAATCTGGCTATTAAAAGTTAAGAGATATGATTTTGATTTTAAAGTGTTACTTGATACAAAATGACAACATCAGTTGATGCTGAAGAAGAAGAAGCTGAAAGAGGATCAGTACAGTTACTAATTTCCTTTCTTAAAATAGTCACAGCACCACCTTTTACCCCTTCTTCCTCTTTTGAGTTGTTTGGTACCCTTTGATTTAAAATATGTTTCTCATCACATTCCTATACATCCAGATTTCACATGTCTCTTAAGGTTTTACCATTCGGGATCTCATTATTTGTTCTCTCCCTTACTGCTTGTGCTGTCCACTGCTCCAAGAGTGTTTACAAACTGTCTAGCTCCTGTCATCGCCCATTAGAGGTGACAGAGTATCAGCGTTTTGCCATATTTAGTTGACTTGCTTATCTTTGGAGAGCCTTTTTCAAAGTGTCAGGAATCTCTTATTTGAATAAGAGATCTCCTACACAGGTTGTGATTCCATCTGTTCTACTCCCCTCAGAGCTTTCTTTCACAAGAAAAAAATTATCTATATTTCAATCTATTACGGGAGTTTCTACTCAGACTTCAATCACTGCTTAGGAATACCTCAGGATTCTGGTTCTCATGGCATCTATGACTCAAATGATACTTCTGACAAGACTCCAGATGGAAAAGATATAGTGGTATCTAACGTCTCTTTGGTTCCAGCAACAACAAGCATTATCCTTTCAGATTCCAGTTTTGTGATTTGTAATAACAGAAACCACTTTGAGGAGGTATCAAATATCCCTGAATCCAGGTCTCTCCTTCTCTCATCTTGCTCCAGAGCAGTCAGTCACAAAAGATGCATCGGACTTTGCTTGGGGAGAAGTGTCAAAGGGGTACAAGTGCAAGGTATTGGAGACAACAAAGACAGAGACAAGCAAATATGCATAAATGATATGCTCATGCTTACCAAGGCACTCAACTCTCTGAGTCACCATTGGTACCCAGGACCACTTCAAGTTGTTACAAGCAATACCACAGTGATGAGGTACATAAACAAGCAAGGGGGAAGCAGATCTTACCCCTTTACAGACTAGTCATGTTAGCTTGGGATGTAGTCTTACATCACAATCTCATTCTACAGGGATCCTAAATACTGTCAGAGCAAATGTGTGTGGCAGGCAAGCTCAGTAGACCAAGGGCAAGCCTTTATGAATGGAAACTAGATTAGGGAGTCTTCCAAGATTTGATCCATCTGTGGGGAATTCCTCAAGTAGACTTTTTTATGTCTCCTCACTGAACAATCAGATGGCAAAACGTTTCTTCAGGACTCTATTCAAGAAGACCTGGAAGACGGATGCCTATTTTGTTCTGTTCTATTCTTTTCTTTTCATTTCGTTTGTATTTCCTTTCCTTTTCCTTGGACAAGAAAGTTATTGTTTGCCTTTCTGCCCATTCCACTAATATCCAGGTTATGTCTAAAAATTCAGGAGGAATCTCAAAAGATCATTGTGATGATTCCCTTCTGGCCCAGGTAACAGTGGTTCCTCCTTCCTTTGGAACATGCTAGAGACAACACAAGCTTCCTCAGATACTAGATTTGCTCACATTAGAAAAGCAGTGTTTTGATAACATCCCAATCTCAAACAACTTCAAATTACTTCCTGAATGATAGGGACTTGATACCTTTTTACTGAGGATGTGCAGTAGTTTGTAATGGAGGCAAGAAAGCCTGATGGAAAAGGTTTTCTGCTTGGTGCCAACAACATAACTTGCACCCATTCAGGGCTAGTGTTTCTGTAGTTTTCTAATATTTGTATGTGTTACTATCCTATGGCCTTTCTTATTCTTCTGTCAATGTTCATTTGTCAGCACATGGATTCCAACCTTCCAATGCAGTCTCATGTCAAAATGTTTTTGAAAGAGGTTTTACATGAGTCCTTCAAGAAAATCATAGATCTTCCCTGGGATCTTAATTTTGTGTTACAGAAATTAACATTTGTCCATTTGAACTAGTTCATCTGGCTCACTTGATGAGAAAATGATAGAAAACACTTCTGCTGATTACTCTGATTTCTGTAAGAAGATTATATAAATTGCAAGCTCTTATGGTGGTCAATCATATCTCATTTGCCATAAAGACATAGTTTCTTTGAGAACCAATTCATTTATGCCTAAATGGCTATCTGACTTTACTTTAAGCCAAACAATCCATCATCCTGCATTCTTCCCTGAACCCAAACCTGAGGGAGAAAGAATATTTCATACCTTGGATGTCCACAGACAATTCATTTACCATAATTACAGAACAAAATCTTTCAGAACTTCTTATCCATTTTTCATTTCTTGTGAAGGGAAGAAGAAGGGACTACCTGTGTCTAAGCAAGCTATTTCTAAATGGTTGTCTCAGGTTATCATCTTTTGTTATTCCCACTGCAACAAAACTATTCCAGGCAGGGTCATGGCACCTTCTACCAAGGCCTTGGCTTCATTCATGGCTTTTTGGAAAAGGTTGAACTCTAGAAGTATTCTAGAAACAGCAACTTGGTCCTCTGTACATACTTTTAAAAAGCACTACAAGCTAGATTTATTTTCCTGGTCTAGCTCAGACTTTACTAGGACCATTCTCCTGGGGATCCCGGACCCTTGCCCATACACCTTAGGCTACTGCAACAATAATCAATATGATGAACATAGTACAACTGTGTAAATAAACATGTCATAATAGTAGTTGTTCAAATGAACACTGGTACCGTAACTAATTAACTTGATAAAACCTGGTACAACCAGGCGAAAGCGCTTGTTTTGAGCTTGTCTTTTTGTTCAAATAAAGGATTTATCGCACTAACTGGGTTGCTAATTGAAGATTGCATCTGTTTATTGTTCCAGTTGGGATTGACTTCTGCTATTTGTGACATTACAGTTGAAAGCCGAGCAATGCTGGTATTTGCTGGTGGAGTTATTCTGTCATTCTTCATTACCTTTCTTCTTTGCTTCAACATTTAGCTTCCCTACAGTTGGTCAAGGTGAAATACCTTGTGTTTCATTTGCCTGAAGAAAACCCTGAGTACCAGAATGCAGCCTGCTATTTCCTACAGGAAATCATTGGAGTGACTATGGAGTTGGTATATATGAGACCAGGGGGTGCAGTGAGGCTTGCCCTCCTACAAAAAATTGCTTTAAGCTGATTTTTTCACCCTTCTGTTTTTCAGGCATTATTTTTCCATATTTTGGAAGGTTTGTTGTGTGTGCCTTTCAGAACTTCATAGAAGAAACTCAACAATCACTATAATAAATTGATTTTCTATACTCTCCTGTAGTATAATATTTTTTCAAACTGAAGGCATGGATTACAATGTTTTACTAATGTGTACCAATGCCAGTTCAAGCAAATAGTGCATTGACTCTGAAATGGAGTTTCTTCTGCCCTCAGCTCTCCCATGATTTCCTTCCACACATGAGATGACAAGCAGTGCATGAAGAATGGCAGACACAACCTTTTGTTCACCATGAAGTAATTCAGCACTGTCCACCATCAGGCTATATTCCTATAAGAAAGGAAAATTCTGGGTCATACATCTTTTTGTGATATTGTCAGTGTCAAGGGTATACTATAGATTCAGAAAGTCATACATTGTTACTAGGATAGTGACTCGGGGGCCTTTCTAACCCTTCTAAGCCTAGCCACGTTTTCCCAAAAGAATAATGATGCCCAGCTTCCAAATAAAACATTGAGGGCAGTCACTTAGAAGCTGCCTCTGTTAATAAGGAACATGGGTGCCAGGCCTCGTGTAAATTTCTTCTTTCCCATCCACTGGTCTAGGTTGCCTTAAATTGGGTAATAGATGAATTCAGCTTCATATGGATGGGAAGTCTTTTCCATAGGAGGTGCAGTCTCTGGGACACATATCTGTCTCTCTAGCATGTTCTGTTTAGGTCACAGACTAAATTCAGGTTCTTAGACCCCATATTTATGGTACTGTTTGACTTACTAATATGCAGAAGATTCATAATTGTGCAGTTTGCAGATGCCTTGTAAGCCAGTCATATATCATCCCTCAGCAAACAAATTATAGAGACTGAGTAGAGGGAAAGTCCTTCAAGGTACTCTGCATAACACAGGTTTGTTACATCTGGTATTATTTTTGTAGGGAAACTCTGAGGTCGCCTTAGTTGCTGCGTAGGCCTGTTAAGGTACTGTACATATCGAACGGAGCATTGTACTCTAATATCGGTCTAATAATGACAGAGTAAAGAGGAATAATGATTTCTTTGGAGCTAGATGCCATGGCCTTACTTATAATTTGGGCAACATAAAAGTGGTTCCTCACCACTCTGCCCAAGTGGTAGTCAAAGGTAAGGCTACTGTCTACATGTATACCCAGATCCCTGATCACTCGGTTGACTCTTAGGGACATATTATCACATGGCAATTAGCTGGGATGGTTGACTTCCCAAAGGGTACAATTATGCATTTCTTAGCATTGAGTGTAAGACTACAGCTTTGGCACCATTTCTTAGTCAGAGATAGGCATTCTTGAAGAATGCTCATGTATACAGGGTTGTCGATGATAACCCCCAGCTTGCAATCATCTGTTCTAGCCATAAACCTTCAGTGTTTAGTTCCACTTTAGAGAAATAGATGGCATAAAGAAGCAGGTCCAGTACCAAGCCCTGAGGGACTACACTAGTGACTGGACTCTTGGTCGAGGTGTCCTCACCTATTTTGTCCTCCTGGATCCTATCAATGACTATCCTGCCAGTCGACTATCCAGTGGGTGATAACAGGATTTATACCTAATTTAGTGAGCTTGTCTATAATGCATAAGTAGGGTATTGTTTCAAAAGCTTTGGCCAGGTTGAGGTAAGCTGTGCACACAGTCTTTCCCTAATCCACTGTTTTGGTGATCCACTAAAAGAGGTCTACTAGATTTAATAGGCATGACTTTTCTTTAACAAAGCTGAACTGTGATTGATGGTTTCATCCTCTTTAATTTCTTCAAGTCTTTTGGGTTTCTAATACCATTATGGGAATGGACCCCATTCTTAAGTCAAAGTACAATTAAGGTTCAAGAAGTTAGTATTGTTTCATTCTTTGATGTCAGCCAGAAGTGCTCATCACAGAACCCACAATATGCCCAGTAATGACTCCTTCTGCAGTTCATATGGAGTTATATGTACTGGTAGCATAAGTATGATTGTAGATTCTTTTTTATAAGACCCATTACCCTTACTACTATTGGAGCTGTCTAGGTATCCTTCTTCCACATTGCCCATGTTTCTTTATTTCTCTCTGTACATAAGACACTGTAATCACTGGATGTAGCAGTTTCAATGATCAATGCTACTTTTGTCTTCTTTTCATGGACTACTATATCTGTTTTTCTTGCATCTATTTTTTGAACTGTTGGTAATGAGTGATCCCATGTAATATAAATGTCATCATTTTCTACAATGCTTTGTGGCTTATATTTCCAGTGTTTTTCAGCTACTTCAGTATTATAATTTTTGCACAATCCCCAATGCAACAGTCTTGCCACATTATTATGCTTTTCAGTGTACAGTCCTTCTGACATTAGTATATCACAACCAGCAACAAAATGTTAGACTGTTTCCAAATCTGTTTTACAAAACCTACATCTGTCTGTTTCTCCCACATGTTCAATGGACTTTGTAAACCAATGTGCACATAATCCACTGTCTTTGGTCACCAATACTAACCTTTCATCTTTTTGGTTTAAATTCCCCTCTCCTTAATTATTCCTATGTTCCACCCTGATCAACATGAGGTTGTTCCAAGAGTTTTCTATAGTTGCAACTGTATTTATGCATTTTATACATTTCTCTCCTTCTCATCTGATCCTTCACCTTATATTCTTTCTTTTGTTTTATGGCACATTCAGTTGGTGCCTGATTTTTATCTACTTCTGGTTTGATTTCCATTCCCGTTTGACACCAATATGCTTCTGCGGGAGCGCTACAAAATCTTGAAAGCCCAAAATCCTGAGACCAAAATCTTGAAAGTTCAAAATACTGAAAACTCAAAATACTGAATCTAATAATACTGAAAAGACAGAGGATACCAACATTTACTATATTCCAGCACAAGTACATACAGAAACATATTACCCTTCAACTATAAGCCGTGGGGCAAGCCCCCATGTACCACTCATGTGGTAGGCTGTGCCCCCCCCCACATCTCTTGCTACTTAAATATATCAACTCTGAGATTGCACTTCACTACATTAAGTGCAATCTTGGAGTTGATATGTTTAAGTAGCGGGGGTGTGGTGGGCGCGGACCCCCACATGGATACTTGGAGAAAAGTAATATGGTTTGTCTTTTATTTGTTTCTGTATGTACTTGTGCTAGAATATAGTAACTGCTGGTCTCCTGTGTGTTTTCAGTATTATGAGATTAAATATTTTGAGTTTTCAGTATTTTAAACTTTCAAGATTTTGGTCTCGGATTTTGGGTTTCAGGATTTTGGGCTTTCAGGATTTTGTAGCACTAATGCTTCTGCTAAACTAAGCAGGGATGTCATCTTAGACTTATTTTCCTCTTGTTTCAAAACTTTCAATATGTTTGGGTCTTGTGAGGTCAACAGATATGTATGCAGTCCCATGATTGCATATCTATACATGTCATCATTTTCAAGGCCTCCTTCAGAATGGGAAATATATAGTCTTGGTATATACTGATTTTTATAAATAATTTGATGAGCACAAAGCATCCTTCTTCTTTTCCTATCCAACCTATCCAACAACTTCTGGGGCCAGTCAATCACACCAACTGTAAGTTAGGACAGGAAGAGAAAACTGGTTTATAGATTCAATTTTGTTCCTATATGTCAATGTTGTTTTCAGTATTAATTTTGGTCTTCTAAAATATTCCTTACTAAGTTTTATTCACATTTGTTCATGTTTTATTGTTGATCCTTCATCAGTTCCCAAATATTTATTCACTCCATCTTGCTCAAATTCTTTTATTTCACATTCCTGGCCCAAACTTATGTTTTTTTTTGGTGCTGCAGGTTTCTTGCTTTATAGGTTGCTTTTGCACAGTTATCAAGACCAAATGGCATTCCTGTATCATCCAAAAAAGTTTTGACCTCTTGCAGTTGTGCTTTCAGTTCCTCATCTGATGAACTATACAGTTTTGAATCATCTACAAAAAAGAAGATGAGAAGTCTTTACATTTTGTTGTTTTCTTGGAGCCAAATTGCAGCCATGACCTAATCTGTTAAGTAGACAGTTTAATGGGTTAAGGGCAAGACAAAGGAACAGCGGCGACAGAGAGTCACCTTGGAATATCCCCCTTTGAATTTTTAACCCTGGAATAATAATTCGTCCTTTATCATGGTTTAACTGCAAAGTGGTTTGCCACTGTTTTATGGTCATTTGGAATGCAATCGATCAGTGCAGGGTGTATCTTATAAATTTTTAAGCATTCTTTTGTCCATGAACGTGGTATACTGTCAAATGCTTTTTGTAGTCTATCCATGCCATACTTAGATTCTTCCCCTTTTTACAGTTTTCCATTATGAATTTATTTAACAACAAATGATCCTTTGTTCCATATGACTTGCATTTGTTACCCTTTTGTTCCATTGCCATGATTGCAAGTTTGAGTTTTCTTCTAAATTACTATAAACTCTGTAAGCATCAATTCCAGTGTATAATATATACATTGTCGGAAGGCAAATTATTGATCTCTTGTTTTTAGGATAGCTTGCAGGTTTGCTCTTAAGTTGGAGCATTGCTTTTCCTGTTGTTAAACAAGCTGGTGTCTGTCCAAGGTGTGCATATAAATAATTCTTACTCATGGCTAAATCTTCATGTAAAGATGTTATTACTTTTAGCCAGAAGTTAGGTACTGCATCTCGTCCTGTGGTTTTCCAATTAGGAGCTTTTTTAACTTTGTTTCAATCTCTCTGGCCATTACTTCATCCCATTTCATATCATGTTCAGTTGAATTTCTAATTCTTTGTTTTACTTCTTCTATCCATTCAGCATCTTTGTTATGTTCCACAGGATCTTCATAGGTATTTTTCAAAAATGTACTGATTTCCTCTTTTTTTCATGGTATTTCAATTCCCTTTGTCCTGTTTCCAGCTCTCTATATATTTTTTTTAGATCATCAATAAATTGTGTATTTTGTACTTTTCCTTTATATTTATCTGTATATATTCTAAGGATTTCTGCCTGTGATGATATTGTTAGGTTATTATTTGTGATAATGCACAATAGATCCTGATCTGTTCTGATACTGCACGTTGCTTTTATCACACCTCTCTTTCTGAGTATTTTTATTGATCTGTTCCTTCTTCTATACTCTTCTAACAGTGACACTTCTTGTTTTAATTGCTTTATAGTTTCCTCTATTCAATATTTCCATGATCGCATTTGATTTCTCCTCTTCTTTTCCCTCACTACTCTGTGTTTTTGTGAAAAGACTTTATCTGTTATTAACTTAGTTGCACAGTAACATATCTTATTTACTTCTGTTATATAGCATGAATCTCTATGGACAGTCTTAATTACTGTGTTCATTTCTTTTATCAAACTTTTAACTTTGGGTTTTATTAACTTTCTGTAGTCTATTTCTTTCATTGATCTTAATATGTCTGTCCATCTCTATTAAATCAAGCAACTCTTCTCTTAGATCATTTTCTTCTAAACTTTGGGCATATTCTTTGTTCTCCATTTCCTGTGGGCATTCTCTAGAAGGTTCCAGAGCATCTTCCTTTGCCACATTCTCTTCAGTTTCATCCTGTGTCATCTGTTGCTCTTTCATATGTGATCTCACTGGCCTGTCACTCCACAACTTTGACTGCATCAGAATTGCTACAGTTTCCTGTTCCTTCCCTTGCTGTGCAACTCCAAGTGAACATGTGTATTAGTTTCCTGTGGAAGGCTACAAAGTATCTTCATATGGCAACTGATCAGATTTTTCCCACTCCACTGGTTTCTCCTTAATTTGGGATCCATTGCTCTATCCTGCTGTGATGTTTTCTAAGTTAGATTTTCTATGCTAAGTCCTTCACTTCGCAAGTAATCCATAACCTCTTTTCTACTTTTCTTCTTTGTTTTCTTATTTTCTGTATTGTAACATTTTCCATGTCTGGGTGCCTTTGGATGTATTTCTCTTCAAATATCTTTGGTGCTGCTCTTTTTGTACTGATTAATTTTGCTTTCTCCTTTGCATAAATATTGCACCACATTGCATCTCCTTTTCTTTCCCATGTCCATATTTCTTCTTTAGATGTCTCATTAATATGGGGACTCATTGTTTTATCATGCTGCAATGTAACCTGCTTTAGTCTTTCTACACTAAATCCTTCACTTTGCAAGTATTCTATAACTTCAACTTCTACTTTTTTAACTTCTCATTTCCTGATCTTCAGTTCTACGTTCCCTCTTTGTGATCTTTTTCTATAGCGACATTTTCCATATCTGGATGCCTTCGCCTGTATTTCTCTTTGAATGTCTTTGGGTTTGCCTTGTTTGTGTTAATTAATTTGGCTTTCTCCTTTGTATAAATATTGCACCATATCAGAGCTCTCTTTCTTTGTCATATCCATATTTCTTTTTTATACCTTTCAAAAGTCTCTCAATTTTGTTCTTTACATTTTCCAATTTCCTCAGTTGCTTCTTTTTCCAAACGACCCTATATAGTGTTTTTCATAAATCGGTTGTATCAATGAACACCAATTTTTATTTGAAGCTTCTGACAGTTTTTCCTGTGGAAGTATTTTTCTTTCCTCAAATTTCTCTCTAACTTTTTTTGTATAAGTTCTATCTGGAAATTCTGGGCATCTTGCATAATAGTAACAATACATCATTTTTTTCTTATCCTCAGTAGTATGCTCTATCATCTTTATGGCTCTTTTTTGGCTTATCAGTTTTTATGATTTTTGTGAACTGCTACTTCCTTATATAACAGGGGGCCATGCTTTCACTAGGCCTGGCCTAGCCCCATTGCAGGAATGTTTCTGTGTCCTGAGGATTCTACGCTGTCATTTTTTCCATTCCTGACATCAGTGCACCTACCAAGATTACCCACTTTTTATCTTGAGTCTTGTACCCAGCTATCTTTTTTATTTTTTAACCTTCTTCTGTCATGATATATGCTACATAAAATACAGTCTATATATCAGTGCTGTGTTGGTGAGACTGTGT
Organism: Protopterus annectens; assembly: GCF_019279795.1. NCBI lineage: Eukaryota > Metazoa > Chordata > Ceratodontiformes > Protopteridae > Protopterus > Protopterus annectens. Next base: position 25,630,463 of record NC_056733.1, read on the forward strand.
GAAAAGCAGGGTCTACCTTGTGAAGGTACTCACCGAGACTTGAAGATGAATTCAGTTCCAACAGTATTAATCTCCTTTGCTTGCTGACTTATCATCTCTTCATTCAGACCTTCAGCATTTGCAGAACACCTATGTCCTCACTTATCATGTCCATGATGATTCTTTCCATGATTTTACATATAAGACTAATCACACTTATGGCCCTGTAGTTACCCAGACTGGTGGTTGGGCCTCCACTGAGCAGGGGAATGAATGATCTCCAAAACTCAGATACCTATATCTTTGCTGGGAAGCGACAACCTACCTGTTCTAAGTCACCATAGAACCTCATGAGCAGCTAAGATAAAATGGGGAAATTGTATTTGTATGACTTAAAGTATCTTTAATGAATATTTGATAATGTTAATAATACCCTACCACTGACACAGCAGTATTGTCATTTCTTCTTCTTGATAGATTCTCTCTTTTGACTTTGTGGCACCTCTGCCTGAGTAACGAAATGTCTTTTTTGCATTATTTATTAGTACCCCTACAAAGATTACATGATTTTTGTACTACTTCCTTTCAGATACTACAGATAAGCGCATCTAGTCATAAATCTGCTAGTGTGTGTGTGTGTGTGTGTGTGTGTGTGTGTGTGTGTGTGTGTGTGTGTATGTGTGTGTATATGTGTGTGTGTGTCAGTGTGTGTGTGTGTGTGTGTGTGTGTGTGTGTGTGTGTGTGTGTGTGTGTGTGTATATATGTGTGTGTGTGTGTGTGTGTGTGTGTGTGTGTGTGTGTGTGTGTGTGTGTGTGTGTGTGCGCGTGTGTGTGTGTGGGTGCATAAGCGGGGTGCTGCATACTATCTTCAGTGGATCATTTGGAATCTTCTTTACTGATTTGATGTCATACCTAACAGAACACAGAACATAGAACAAAATGGTGACAACTGGACTGCTGAATGTGCCTGGCTATCGCCATTTATTATTATAATTTCACAATGTCATAATATTACAGCTCTAGGCAGATCCTTAACCTGCTCGATCCTTTATCATTATAGATCAAACAAACACAATTATTAAAAACAGTATCTTTAAAAACACAGGTCTTGCTTGATCACTGACTGCAGTCTGGAAACTTTTTAGGAAGTAAATATTTAAACATAAAATTTTGCTAAGAATTTTTGAAAGCATTTTAGCTGTTATTTTTTGTTATAAGTTTTATTTGGCTGCAAAGTGACCTCGATTTCAACTCCCATGTTAAAAGACAAGACTACATATTAACTAGCTGTCATCCAATCAATAAAAAAATTCTCTTTAAGTTCTCATTACTTACAATATTTATAAAAATCATAAAAAATAATTATACTGTAATACATTTCCACATATTAAATACTTAAAAGTGTTTCATTAAGGTATTAATCTGTTCCCAAGAGACATTAAAAAAGGGAAATTAGTGTGATAATTTGAAATCCATGTACAGCCTTTGCAGAGTGCTGCACGCTACTCTAAGACAGTACAAAAAGAATTTATAGCTCCCAGAGTGATGCTATGTCAGAAATGCTGACGCTTTTTCCCAGGGTGGCACTTTTAAATTTATTAAATCTCTTACAGGGTTGAAATCATGCAGAAATGAGTGAGGCAGTGACCTTGAAAGGTGTGGAGGTTGGAATCACAGTACTATGCAACTCTGATAATAGCAGGACATGACCACTTTTTTTCGAAGGGGTAATAGTTTTGAAATGCTAAAATGACAGTGTTTATTTCTGGTAAGATTGTGCTTCAGAGATATATGAAATCGAGGAAACGGAAACAGACAATGATACAAATAACTAAACCTTGTCTTTTCCACATCTCAGCTGTCATGTGTTTTTATGTATGTACACACAATCTAGAACATACAGCAGTCAACGTTATTAGAGACAGTGAGGTACATATTAAAGGGTATTAAGAGAGCAGATGTGACACAGTTTTCTAATACTAGAAACCTTTATACATATAGTTTACATTGAAAGCAATAATATAACATTTTGAAAATAAGTATGGATCATTTCACTATGAGTAGGCATTTTATGATAAAAACCTAACTGATGAATAAGGCCAAAGTCCATAAAGAAATTACAAACAGAACTTACCTTTATGTCATTAAGGCACTTAACTGAATATTGTTGAAGTGTAAGTTGGTCCCGGACTGACAAAGTAACTAAGTATTTGAAAAGAGGATATGGCTAGTTAAAGTAAAACATAGCATCCCAATGCAATGAGCAGCTAATATCATGTATAGTAATGTTGTGTTTTATGGTTGCCTCCTTTTTTTTTCTCTTTTACAAGTACATTATGGACAGGATTGAAGAAAACATGATGACGCTCTGCAGGGGATGCAAATGTGAGGGTTGCTTGCACGGAAAATGAGAGGAAATTGCAAATATATAAGCCAAGTTTTAGCAAATTTAGAAGAATGGTGAAATACAAGAGAGGTTAGATGTAATATGAAACAAATATCACACAGAAAACCAATAATGGTAAGCACCGATAAAGAAAGGGATAAAGAAAGAAAGACTAATGAAATATAACATGCATCCCTGTAAGAAAGAAAAAAATACTATGACAAAAACGTTTGGCCACCTTTAGGAAATAATATTCCAGCACTGCATTACCTAGCCAAGAAAGCAATGTGAAATGCATCCAGAATATTAAAAGGGGAAATCATTGTCGATGTGAGGAAATGCATGGACAGGCTTGTAGCAGTCTGCAAGCAGACAGAATGGAGGAAAGTGCTGTCATGAGCAAAGAGATGCAGAGCATCTGAGCAAAAGGCTGTCAGGAGAGTAGATCAGTTCGTCATAAGGAACAGTAGCATATTATAAGTCAAGGTAATAGGATATGTTTTCTGAGCCAAGTAATCTTTTGCAACTATTCAACTTGAGTAAATTATATTATGTGTCTTTTATAAGAATGATATAGATATTCAGTACAAAATGGCATTTTCAAAGATGAATGTCCATTGAAGCTGTACTTGTAATCGAAATACTGAGACAGAACAACAAGACATTTTCATGATGGTAGAAACTGAACTGTTTTGTGGGCAGAAAGAAATCCATGTGTTCACTCTGCAGATGGAAATGCTTTACCCTCTACATTCATGAGGCAGTAGCTGCAGTATTTTAATAAAAAGCATTTTTGCAGAAAGGAACAAATCCTGTGTGACACTTTACCACATTTGTGAACCTGTGTATATAGTACCTATGAGGATGCATGGCCTCTGGAATAAGAGAATACCGCTTTACCCCCAAAGTTCAGCAACCCCACAGTTATTATAACAGCAAGTACTGACATTACCACACATGGATGTGCTTACCACAATGTAATAGCAGACAGATAAAGTGTTAGCCAATGAATTATATGTTGCTGCAGGTGCTGTGCAGCTCTGAGAGTCACCCATTACCATTAGAGATCAGCTGACATGTTTTATAATCATAACATTATTACTGTCAGCAAGGGTATACTTGAAAATGACACTGTCATTGACTCGGGTATTTGAATCACAATATACCAAGCTGTAACGTATTATAGCAAAACATATGAGCTAGAGTACTAATGTTGTATGGTGTTGTAGTATTCGGCAGTAGCTATTAGAATGGAAAAGGTCAAAGTATATTCTAACCCCCTCAAAAAATGGCAATGCTAAAGAGAGCTCAAATAATCAAACATTTGCACTTGTGTTACATGCTAGCAATGTATTGGTCAAGATTCTTCAGTCTAGCCTCTAGAAATGTATGGGCAAATATCTTCCAGATGTACAAACTAAATTTAGAATGGGCAGATTCAGCATATATCAAATTGCCAACATCTGCTGGATAATGCATAGAAGCAAGGGAGTTTCAGAAAAATATTTACTTGAAAAATGACTCTTGACTAGGTAGACTATAACAAACTATTGCAAGTTCTTAGAGAAATGGGAATATGGGTTCATGTTATTTGCCTCATGAGGAATTTGTATGCAGAATATGAAGTGACTGAACTGAATATGAAATAACTGATTAGTTCAAGACTGAAATTCTGAAATTTTATCAAGAAGGCTGCATATTGACATTGGCACCTTACTAATTCCATTTATATGCTGAATATAATATCGAAAAGGTTGGCTTAGAAAAACCAGATGTTGGTATCAAAATTGCCGAAGAAATATTAACAGCCTCAGATATAGATATACAAATGATGCCGCTTTAATGGCTGAAGAAGAGGAAGAGTTGACGAGTGTATTCATTACGGTAAAAGCAAACTCAAAAGCTAATCTGTTGCTCAATATCAAAAACAGTAACATTATGTCATATAGACTTATCAATTATTTGCAAACAGACTGGGAAGAAATGCAAACCATTTCAGATTATATATCTCTGGTCTCAAAGATCTCTCTTGGTGGTGATTGCAGCCATGAATTTAAAAGTTGCATGCTGTTTGGAATGAAAGCTATGGCAAAATCGAATCAAGATTTTTAACACCAAAGATGTCAAATTCTCAACAAAGGTCCATTTGATCAAACTTACATTATATTAAATGAATAACAAATGGATGTGAGAGCGGGACTATAAATAAGTAAGACTATGCATCAGAAAATCAATGCTTTTGAATTTAGGTGGAGAAAACAGTTGAGAATTCCATGGATTGCAAGAATATCAGTTCAGTCAAAACACAAGTAAGCCTAGACTATTAACCGGAAGGCCCAATAATAAATTAAAGCTCTAATACTTTAAATATAGGATTCCTTACAGAGAAGACTGCTGCTGGGAGAGACAGAGGGGAAAAAAAGGACAGCAGAGGCTAAGGTGAATGAATAGACAGCATTACTAAAGTATTGAACAGGAATTTGCTAGAACTTAAAGAAACAGTTCATGTTAGGCAAGTGTAGTACGCTTATGTTTTTGAAATCACAACAATCTATTTCTGTTAGCATACAGCTTGGTATTCCTGTAAAGGTCAATAACAACACAAGTACCCTGGTTTGCTTCTCACCTAAGGTTCATAATATAATAATGTTTTTCTTGTCAATTTAGTTTGTGTTTTAGTTGCCTGATTAAAAAAAACATAGTTTAATATAACTGGGTGGGAGGTTGGCATAATGGTTAAGCTGTTTACCTTGCAGACACAAGGTGCTGGGTTTGATTCTTACATTGGGTAACTGGCTAGGCTTAAAATGGCTCACAAGGGCAATTAGCCTAGTACTAATGAACTGATATGTTCTTTTGTGCCTAAAGCTAGCATTTTGTCTAACTTCTGGATTAGCTCCTCCAAATTCCTCTTAACAAACTTCAAATTACAATCTACAAACTAATACTAATTTAAGCAGAGCTACAATATGACTCAGTATATATTTTCTGTAAAAAGTTTTAACTTTGTCTGGACTTATAAAAGTACTAAATGTTCTTTTAAGCTTGTAATAAAATTGCAGTTATTTAAACAACTCATTGTAAATGAGTCTTATTTATATAGTTTTTTGTTTAACTATATTTGTGTTGCAGGATGCTTGAAGCAGTAGTTACTAAAGATTCTAGTTTGTTATTATTTGCGTTATTCTCTCCTTCATATCTTAATATTTTGACTACTTTTCCTCTCTTGCTCTGCACAAGTCATATGATTTGATGACATTATTGGCAAACTTCAAAGCTTTGCAACAAAGTAAAAAGCCACGTATTCCTAATCAGATGTACAATTTTTTTTCACTTTCTATGCAGAAATCAAGAAAATGTCTGCACTTCCTCTGTTTTTTTATGCCCTCAAGTATCTGTTTCAATCTTCTAATACTGTTATTAAATGTCTTAACATATTTTAAAAACACCAACACTTAAATCATCTGATTGTTTTGCTTCTGAGTGATTTAATCCCCCAAATTTTTGAGAGCTAGGTGGTTATTTAAATATCCACTCCTGATAGCGTACTACACAGACATCAAGTCCTTATGTAATCTTTAGTATAAAGAATACAAGTTGAGTACATGCAATCATTCTGCATAGGCTAAATATCTAACAGTTTCTATGTTTTTGCTGAATGACTTCTAGGCTAACATTTCTTAATACTGTCGCCTGCTCTGAAGGTTCTATGACATGGCACTGCAATCCGCACTTAAACAAAAGTAAATAGACTGGCATGAGGACTTCAGATGGTCTTGCTGTAGCATACTTACACAATAGACCCTAAGTTTTTGGTTGCTGTTTGTCCAGGTTTTATTTATGTGTATATCCTACAATATTTAGGTCATAAGAACTCAGTGTTTATCTTAACAAAATGTTATTGTGTCCCAAACTTCTTTGTATCATTATTTTATGAAGCAAAATATTATCTGTGCTCTGTGTGACACGCATAGTTTCAGCCCATGCACCACTACTTAAGGTCTCTTGCTTTATAGAAGTGTTTATCTTTATGTGGTCATCAAGCTTATTTGGATATCATTTCTGTATTAATATAAAAACACTTAGATGATAACACTTGTAGAAAAAAAAAAAGAAAAATAATCTCCAAAATGCACTCCATAGTTACTCTAGTATCTCCTACATCGTTTATTCTGACATAAATGCAATTTAATGGGCAATTATGGGATCCTTAAATTATATAACTAAAAAAAACTTTATTGTACAGCAATGAGAACACTCTGCAATGGCTGTCCATTTCAAATAGAAGTTATATGAAACCAAGGTAAACTGTGTCAACCTGCAATCTGGCATCAATGGCTTTGTAGGTTTTTTTCATGAACTGGAGCCTGCAGGTGAAGATGGTGCTGCTCTTTGTACAGGAGTGATGAAACATATCCATTAACTGTGGTATGTTACATTCCTCATTTAATGTGCTGACAATGATCCTTTCAAAATAACTTCCCTACACAGCTTAACAAACATTTACACACTCCATGTCACATTTATTTACATGAGGAACTATTGTTTGCAAATCTGCATTTCTGATTTATGACACCTGTTTATAAACACTACTTAAAGAAATTTACAAATGACTGCTTTAAATAACCATGTGTGTATCTATATAAAATACATATATATATATATATATATATATATATATATATATATATATATATATATAGGTCTGCTTCATATGACCTAAATTTAATTTGAATGAAATTCATTTGACTGAGACCAAAACACTGAAAGTTCAAAAGACTGAAAACTCATTTGACTGAAACTCATAACACTTGATACATTAAAGTACAAGGTATATGCCCTTTTCCCCACTGCAGTGCGATCCTGGAGTTAGTATATATAGTTGGGGGGTGGGGGGCACAGCCCCCCACATAGTTTAAGTAAATATTGTTTTCTGAAAAGAGTTATTCAGTGCAGTTATAAATATCCATGTGTACGGTTTAAATGTATAAAGTATGTGGGGGGCTTCACCCCCCCAACTATATATACTAACTCCAGGATCACACTACAGTGGGGAAAAGGGTATATACCTTTTATTTTAACGTGTCATGGTTATGAGTTTCAGTCAAATGAGTTTTCAGTCTTTTGAACTTTCAGTGTTTTGGTCTCAGTCAAATGAATTTCAGTCAAATGAAATTTAGGTCATATGAAGTAGACTTAGATATATATATATATATATATATATATATATATATATATATATATATATATATATATATTTTAAATATATAGATATATATAATATTTAACACTACCTTTTTGGCTCCAGTCAAAAATATAAAGGATCCACAATGACCACTAAATTTGCCCAATTGAAAATTGCATAAAAATAAAGAAATATGCTTTCCTAGTAACTTAAAATCACTGTTACTTAATGCAAGAAACTATCACACAATTTATAATAGCCTAGCCAGATCTCTACAAGTGGTGTAATTTCTTTCTTTTCTTAAAGTACATTTCTTAAAACTTAAACGGATTGGTTTATCAATGGCCTCTTTAGTCTCATTCCATAATTTACCAGATTTACTAGGACATAATCTGTCTGCCAATACTTTAACACACCATTCTGATCTTATCCATATCCCAACAGTTGTTACAAATTAAGTCTTTCTTGTTTTTATAACCTGGGTTGCAAGCCTGTGCATTTTGCCTCATCTCAGCTAAGAGTGGTTCATGGTCACTTCTGCCATTTGCTGGACTTATGCATTATAAATGAAGATGTGTTTCCATGTATGTAACTGATAGAAAAAGGGACAGAATCAACACAGATAACTTCATGTTCATCCTCTAAAGATAAATAAGTTTATTAACAATAGCATGTCACCCATTAGCTCAGTAAAAATTAATAATGCTACAATATATCACACTAGAAAGACAGCAAATTAATTTAATAAATTCTTAATTAACTGATGTAATGAATGAAATACCTTGAAAGATCAAACTCCACACTTTTCTACATTGGTTGCAAGGGAATGCCTTATAATTACTTTGGATACGATTGAAAATGCTTTCAATACAATTAATAAAAAAAATCATCAATGAGACCTTGTAATATTTCAGCTGTATTGTTACTAAACAGTAATCAGGAAATAACTCTATTATTACAAATAATCCGTAATAAACTAATAAGAAGTGGAGTTGTTCCAAAGTTATAGAAACTATCTCATCTTACTTCTATTCACAAAAGGATAAGAAAAGACAACATTAAAAACTATTCACCAATAAGTTTAATATTTATCCCGAGTAAATGTTATGAAAGAAGTTTCATGGAACTCCTTGGAAGGATTTGCACTAAGACATCTATATTAGATATTCACCAGCATGATTTCATCAAGGGAGTATCAACCTTGTCTAATTTAATAAACTTTTATGATCAAAGTATGATAGCCTTAAACCTAGGCCTGATTCCTGGAGTCATACATTTAGGTTTTTGCTAAGGTTTGCAACTATCTACCATATAATGTAATTGACAATTGTCTAACTACAGCCAATTTGAAATCTTACATTATCAGGTGTATTATGTCCTAGTTACCCCATAGATAGACCACAATGTGTTAGTAAACAGAATAGTCTGACTATTTACTAATAATGGTGTCCAGCATTGGACAGTCCTTAGTCCTATACATTTTAATGTTGACCCCTCAACAATTGCAAAGAATATGAATTTTGAGGTATATAATTATGCAGATTATTGTACAATTTGAATTACTGTGCAAAAGAAGAACAAGGACAACATCAACAGGATTAAATTTTAGTTTGGAAATATTTAGATGTAATAAAACATTTAAATACAAAAAATATGAGGTTTCATAAAAAAGGTATATAAAATATATATAAATCATAAAATGTTAATAATGTAGAACAGCATATCATAATATGTATGTCAGTTTGGAAGTGTAGAGCTTTTCAGAACAAATTTAGATTGCTGGGTGGGATAAATGGTATATGATCGAAATATTAAAGAATCAGTGTTCCTAGATAGCCAAATTGACCTGAATACTGTTACTGACTTATTATGTAGGGTTTCCACTGTTTCTGCTCCCACTGTTATACATGAGCTATTCTGGAAAGGTTATGCTGGAAAACATTACGTTTTTGACACAAACGATTAAGAAGTTACAATAGCATGTTCCAGAAACAAACCAGTTACAGGGTGCTGTGAAAAAAGTGGTTGAATGTGACCAAGGGATTAACAATCTTTATGTTTACATGATGGCTTAGCAATGGAAGCTAGACCAGTAAGCATAGTCTATCGAACATATTTCTGATGGCAAAATGAACGTTTTACAAAATACAAATAATTTACTCGAGAAGAGTTTTAAAATTTGATTTGACAGTTTGTAAAAAAAGAAAACAATTAGGTTTTTTTTGTGTATTCCAGAATTAAAATTATTACTGATGGCCTCAGAGAATGTATTTACAAAATTATTTCTACCTGGATTGACATTTCTTTGAGTGATGCTTAATGTACATTTGGGTTTGACAGGTATCACCTGATCGTAAGAAGCAGCAAGAGCAGAACAGGCCACATTCTGTTTTTTTTTTTTTCAAACACCTTTAATGAATTACCACTTGTGACATAGGTAAATTTACATCCATATAAAAGTAATCAAACTAAATTAACACAACAACTGTTATACTTCACATATATTGCTATATATCATATAACCTAAGCAATATTACATAAATTATTCAATTCCTGCCTTTTTTTAAAACAAGACACATTTTTATTAAACCATCAGTTACTACATAGGCAAATCCTGTTTTAATTAAGTTTCATTTTTATTTCAACAAGTGTCACAAGGCTTTTGTTAAAGTTATTAATATGAAATTTGCCATGATGGAAAGCATCACTACATCTGTGTATGCTGACTTTCTTGTTATAGTTCTTAAAAAGAAGCAGGCTATTTCACAGACTATATGGTACGTTTACTTTGTGAGAAAAAAATTAAAACCTAGCTTGCTTGAAAAATTGTATCGAACATCATGTCAATGATATTTCTGTCAGTCCTGCAAGGCAAGACTGAACTGATTGTCTTGGACATACTTTCTCCACATTTTTCCCTTAGAATGCTTTTATTGTGCATAGGTTTTGATATTCAGTCAAGTTTTCTGGAATGATATGGACATTTTTCATTTTTTTTTAAGTTACTTATTTTGGGTAATGAGAGCTCTTATTTTTGGGGTTGGCACTTTCATATTGGTGTAGCATGATGTCCGAGGGTCTGTGTTCCTCAAATGATATAAAGCAATAGTGTCAGCCTGTTGACAGTTGTGCTTCTTCTATCTGTTTATATTTTTGATAAGATTTACCTAAAAGTAATAGTATAACACTTCACTGAAAGCAAATAATTTTTAGGGTAAAATTACAGCATTTAAATATTAATGGGATATGGATGCCAGTTAAAATAAGATAGAAGCAATACTAGCAAAGGGATCACAAGACCATAAGATGGATAGCTATATGCACGTTTAAGTAGGCGCACTTAAAAAGTTTTTAACACCCTTTATAAGAACTTAATAATGCTTACCTCTCCCAATAATGCAAGATAAGCAAACAGAGACATTTGTTTTATTATGTATTTAAGTATTTATTTGTTTCTTTTCATTTATCAGTGGTAAAAACTGATCAAATGGCTCATTTTCAGACAGCCATTGAGTACTCACTGGTTAACTTGACTTACTGAAAGTCACAAAATAGGCTAACTGACAGGTGAGGGAATCAAACCCTGGACTTCAGAAAGAAACTTAGCAGCAGCTTACAGCTTAAATACCCAATTACTGCCAGATTTATACATGACCAAAATGATTTATTTTTTATTTACAAGAAATCAATGTCATTAAGCAGAATTCATGGATACAATTTATTCTGAATGTTAATTTTTTCCATTAGTTGAGCTGAAGCTTTGATAATTGTCAAAACATTGCAATTAAAGTTGTTTTCAAAGTCATGTAGTATAAAAGGACATGGAGTACTAATTAACATTGAAATATTTGAGACCTGTGCTGTGGCACAGTGGGATAAATTCCTGACTGTGTCACAGATTAATCATGCGTGGGTGCTGTAAGACCCAAGTGGGAAGGATGTGAAATGAATGGCATATGGTTCAATCATCTTGATGGGAGGGACTAATGAATTCCCTTTGGCAAGTGCTTCTGTTAAGCTTAGGCCTGCATGACAGGCAAGTGCTGACACAGGACTATGTTTTCTTGGCTTTCCCAAGCTGATGATGGTAGCCCATAAGTACATATGTGTTGAAGTGGGTATCCATAGCAAGAGGAAATAAAAGGCTCCCACTGTGATATAAGTGCTTACATCAATTAGAAGAGGTTGTTTAGAGACTACATATAAACACATCCTTTAGACTATAGCCTGGAAAAATGGACTGAGAATGTGTCTATGTTGTTCCTCAACCTTGAGACAATTATGGTTCAGTGACTGGTCCAAGCATGTGACAAGAGTGTGTAGGGTTGCCTGTTGTCGACAAAATCCCTGGTAGAAGTGAGGAATGACTAGCACAGATATCCCATTGCACATCTCTATGTCTCCACAAATGGTGCATCCAGAGAGAAAGACTAAACTAAAAAAGACTCTCAAACTACCCCTAATGTCTAACTGACAATATGTCCCAGCCGACACTTACCCCTGTAATGAGGAATGAATGAGCAGCCTGGCCGAGTTGGGGAAGATGGTCAACAGGCAGTATGGGCAAAGAGTATTAAAAACAAAACAGATAACAAAATTTACCTCTTGAGGTTCATTTTGCTCCACAATTGAGTTGAATTTCTTAACATCCATTTTTTGAACATGCAACAAGTTAGTTATTATCAAAGAACTGATCATAACCATCTATAGATTGGGTTATTTTTCTGACATTCAACAGTCAGATAATGTTTGTCTATTCTTCAAGTCTGACAATAAAAAGAAGCAAGGTGCTTATAGAGCTAACCGCATGAATGCCATTTCATCAGAACTAACAGTGAGCCTTTTGATGAATTAGCTGATACAGGATGGTACATATATTTTGCCCAATATTCTAGTCAACATGGCTTTCTCCATTCTAGACTGTGTCTCAGTAATGTGTTAATGCTTTTGACAACATCAGTGGAACATCAAAGGGGAGTCTGACAGTACAGGTTATATGTCTGGCTTTGGAGACAGTGCTGATTTTGTACCTTGTGAATTTATATATAAAGCCTTACAGAAAAGAGGGTCATATTTGACAAGGCAGATAATCAGTGACTTTTAATAAGAGCAGAGGGTACACCTCTGTCACAAGACTATCTGTGTGGAAGGAATGCCTTACTGATATTCCTCAGCAGTTTATGTTAGGTCGTATAATATTTCACTTATTCTTTTCTCATAAAAAACACATGCAGTTGGTGCTGGTTAAGAACATTTATGACAACTGCAAACTACACATGTTGTAAACTAGCAATGGGATGTTAACGGAAGGAAAACCTTGACAGGGTATATTATTGCTGTACAAAGAGAGATCAAAGCTTGAGAAATACAGCTTAAATAACATTTGATAAAACCTTCAACTTGACTTATTACTACTCATGTAACATCAAGGAATCAGAAATGCCTTCTTATAAGTGTATCAGGGAACTGTTAAAACTAAAAAAGGTACTCAAACATTTATTAGAATAAGCAAAGGAGTGAGAGTGATGACTTATGAAGCTAGGCCACGAACTTTAGGTTTATTCTCAATACCACCTGTTGCTCAGTGATCTGTGTACAACATATAACATGACAAGACTTGAAAAAGAAGTCAGATTACAGGCTTTGAGTGCATATATTTTACAGTCCCAGGGCACTGTATGCTGAAAAGAAGTAAAGCTTTGTGCTAAGACTATCACTGTAATGTACAACATATAACATGACAAGACTTGAAAAAGAAGTCGGATTACAGGCTTTGAGTGCATATATTTTACAGTCCCAGGGCACTGTATGCTGAAAAGAAGTAAAGCTTTGTGCTAAGACTATCACTGTAATGGAATCATTTTATTGTTAGTATTGTAATTCAGCCCCACAACAACATTGTTTAAGTTAGCTCATTGTAATGGAATCATTTTATCGTTAGTATTGTGATTCAGCCCCACAACAACATCGTTTAAGTTAGATCACTGTAATGGAATCATTTTATCGTTAGTATTGTGATTCAGCCCCACAACAACATCGTTTAAGTTAGCTCACTGTAATGGAATCATTTTATCGTTAGCATTGTGATTCAGCCCCACAACAACGTCATTTAAGTTAGCTCTGGACAAGTACATAGGTGATAGCCGGTATAAGGCTCCCTACTGAAATGTTGGCACTCAGAATGCCGAGTGTGACATGCCAAAAAAGTCTGAAAACAGAGGAGAAGAGCGAATATCGAACATCACTCTTCTCCTTATTTATTCTTTATAGCAGGAATGATATGTATCAAGCTGTTAAGACGGTAGATGCTGAGAGCTTCTTCTTAGTCATTCAATCCGAATAACCTCTGAGGTTAGCACTCCCAAGGTAACTTCTGTATTTGTATCATCACTGGCCACTGCAACAAATGTCATAAATGAGTTACTTTCAACCTATGAGACTGAAAGAATAAACAATTCTTTAAGGATCTTTTATTACAATCAGTGAAGGAACTGGAGATAAGAAAAGTTGTCTGTTGTACAAATTTCTTTGGTATTGCAGGCAGATATGAAATGAACTTTTGTAAAGAATTTGGATTTTAATTCTTTATTCTTTTTAACAAGCCACTAAACCTTCCTCACATGGACTCATACTCAGTGTCAACAGATTGAATGATTCTATGATACAATAACCCAGAAATCCAAGGCACTGATTCACTGATGCTGAAATAAGGTTTGTTGTGTGGTTCATAAGGACATAACTATATTCATTTTGCCATGTACCCACTAACTATATAAAATCCTTGCTCTCTAAACTTAAACCCTGCTCTGCTTCTGCTGACAACCTGCTTCCTTATTTCCTACAAATTGCTGCTAAATCCCTTGTCCTCCCTGTATCAATCCGAATAAATCACTCCATCTCAGAATCTAAGGTCCCATCTATCTGGAAATAACTTTACACCATACCCATTCACAAAGGAGGTAACTCCACTGACATTACAAACTTCAGACCCATTGTGGTCCTCTCACCACTCACAAAATGACTAAAAAAATGCATTCACAAGCAAATCATGAAATACCTTATACAGGAAAACTTGCTCACTCCTACACAACATGGCTTTCACCCTAAACATAGCACTACAACTTCCTTTATATCCATCATTAATACTATTTCTCTAACCAGAGACAATAATAAGTTGGTCTCCTGCATATTCCTATTCCGTGACCTTTCAAAAGCCTTTGGTATGGTCTGTCACCCTCTTCTGCTGAACATACTGGCTAATCTAAACTTCTCTGCCTCTACTACTGCCTGGTTTTCCAGCTATCTCACTGACTATCTACAATCAGTGAGATGGCTCTCAGCTCTCTCTCCCCTCTTCTTCCTGTCAAAATGGGAGTCCCCAAGGATCTATCCTTGGCCCATTACTATTCAATATATTCACTAATCTACTCTACACCTCCTGTCCACAGTCATTCCTTCTACAATACGCAGATGGCTCCACTGTCATCACCATCACAGATACTTCCTCTAACCTTATCTCTGCAACTTAAGCATCTTTTAACTCAGTCAAATCCTGGCTCTGTGACAACCAGCTAATTCTTAACCCCAAAATGACAAAACTCTTACAATTTCTCCCAAAGAATTTCACCCACCTTAAATCTACATTTTCTGTACTGTCCCTCAATAATACCTCCATTAAAATGTTGAACCTAGTACAAAACTACTATGAGTAACGATAGATTACCATCTCAAGTTTGAGCTACATGCAACAACTACATCAAAATGTCACACCAAGGACTTGGCCTTCTCTATCGAAACAAAAAGCTTCTAACTAACAAAGCAAAAATATACATACACACATATATATATATATATATATATATATATATATATATATATATATATATATATATATATATATATATATATATATATATATACACACACACACACATATATATATATATATATATATATATATATATATATATACACACACACACACACACACACACACATATATATATATATATATATATATATATGTGTGTGTGTTTAGTTGCGATTCATTTCATCTAGTGCAAATTTGGCTGCATCAGAAATAAATAAAATTCAATTGAATACACCTTTCATTGAGTCACATTTCTTAGAAAACTGTAGAACACTATAGTTAATTACTGCTGGTGTGGTTGACAACCTTGGGATAATAGGTGTTACAAGCGACGTTATTCTAGAGCATCACTGACAAAAGAAACTGCTCAAGAATGGAAAATACAGTCAACCAAATAACTCCTTCTTAGAAATGCCCACCATATACCCACCATATTGTTGTAGCCACATATTTAACAGTTTGTGTGCCAGCAGTGATAAACTGTGTGTGGTGTTTTCTCTTTCCTTTGTAGTTGTCTGATATCTGATTTAGTATATTTAAGAAATGAGGTGGGGTGTGGTTGCTGGGAGCTTTTGAAGTAATATTTGCTGTATCTGCTGTGTTTGAATTTTTCTGTAAAATATAATTCTATGAAATATGTTTTCAGCAAAAGTTGTATTCAATGAATTTAATTTGACAATTTCTGATTCAACAAAATGTACACTCAACAAAAAACAAAACTCTCATATATATCTAACTATATCTATATTTATATCTATACCTATATCTATATATCTACATCTATATCTATTTATCTAAATAGATATTGGGGTGAATTCCTATATATCAAATACACCCAGTGTCAACATGCTAAACATCAATGCAGTTATGTAGAAAATGCCCACGTTGACATTCAAGTATGCATGCACCATAAAACAACCTCAGTGTCTGCAAAATTTAACTGTAAAAAAATAAAGAAAAACATTGTATTCTACGGGGACCAAACCCCCCTGTACACGGATGTGGGGAGCTGCCCACATACCTACATATCCCTTACTAATTATATATATTATACTAACTCCAAGACCACACACACACAAAGTAAGGGCATATTCTCCAACCACAGGAATTGTTCAGTCTCGGATACCTGTCACCCAGCTGCTTAGTCGCTCATACAGTTGTCAACCAAACACCCATTAGGTCATAATGAGGGAAGTATATATATCTCTACATATACATATATAGATATATAAGTTCACAGCTTATCTGTTGACCAAATTAAGCAGGTAGGGAAGCTATCAACTTAAACCACTTGTCAACAAATTATAGTGCTCTTCTGTGTGTGTGTGTGTGTGTGTTTGTGTGTGTGTATGTGTGTCTCTCTACCTATATATATATATATATAGATAATATATAGATATATATATATATATATATATAGACACACACACACACACACATATATATATATATATATATATATATATACACATATATATGTATATATATATATATATATATATATATATATATATATATATATATATATATATGTATGCATGCACATTAGTGTACCTCATGTTGCAACCCTGTTATTTTTGGAGTTTTATACTTTAGAAACAGTACAGTTGTGTAAAATCTTACAGTAGAAGTCCTTCTTTTTACTGTTGCAGTATTCTTTACAAGAGGGCTACTGTGCCAAGGGTTGCCCAATGTCTGGCCAGTATACCAAAGCCTTTAGGTTACTAAGGGCACACCGTATGTCACACATATGCTCCTTGTGTACAGTGTAGGTCATAAAGGTGATGTCTGGATGTACCATCTTTAGAACTGGGAGCCCCAGTAGGAACACCTGTCCAAGATATAGAAAGGTACCACACACATCTAGAAGGGAAAAGAGTCAAAGAGGGGAGAAAGGGAGTGAATACTGCAACCGTAAAGAGAAGGACATCTACCATTATGGTAAGATTTTACACAACTGTATTATGTCCTTCCATTTCATTGTAGCAGTATTCCTTACAATAGGGATAGTGCAAAAGCTCAGGAAAAAGAGAGGGAGGAGGAAAGACCAGCAGAACCCTCTAGGAACCCATGAAGGACGGCCATAGCAAAACCAACTCTAGTCCTGGATATCATCTCCAACTTATTGGGCATGGTAAAGGTATACACAGACATCCAGGTAACTGCCTCAAGAATAGAGTTAGTATCTAAACCCTTGAAGAAAGCACCAACAGAAGCCATAGCCCTAGCAGAATGAGCCTTAACAGAAGAAGGAAGGCTCGTGCCATGAAAAGAATAACAAAAAGAAATTACTTTAGATATCCAAGAAGAAATAGTTTGCTTAGAAACAGCCAATCCAAAAGATCTAGGATAAAAGCAAACATAAAGCTAATCACATTTGCGAAAAGTGTTGGTCTTATCCAAATAAAATTTGAGTTGTTTATGCACATCCAAACTGTGCAAAACCTTCTCACTAGCAGATTGTATGGAAAGGAAAAAAGTGGTCAAATTAATAGACTGATTTAGGGACAAATCATTCACCACTTTGGGCATAAAAGAAGGATTAAAACAAAGGGATACCTTATCCTTAAGGAAAACTAAAAAAAGGGGGAACAGCCATAAGGGCCAACTAAAGTAAGGCCAAACAAAAGAACAGTCTTCCAAAAACAATGCTGGAAGGAAGCTGAAGCTGCAGGCACAATAGGAGCCTGAGTTAATTTCTCCAAAGCAAAGTTAAGGTCTCAGGAAGGAGCCCCAGCCTTCCTGAGAGATCTAATATGAAGAACACCTTTAGGAAATTATTTAGCCTCAGATCTAGAAGTTAAAGGCGGTGCTAGAGGCAGACAAGCAGAACTAGCTGACAAGTGGGCTTTAACAGAAGAATATGCCAACCCAGCATTGAGCAATTCACACAGATAAGACAGAAACAAAGGAACATCCACAGAAAGTGGATCTAGGTTACAAGGAAGACAGAAAACCTCTTGCATTTGGATAAGCAGGATTTCCTAGTAGTGGGTTTCCTGGCATCTGGCATGACCCTAAGCACTTCTTCAGTAAAAAGATGTCTATTAGGAATCAAATTCCTATCACCTACACTGTCAACTTAAGAGTGGAAAATTGTGGATGGACAAGAGATCCCTTATCTTGGGTGAGTAGGTCCACCCTGTGAGGTAACACGTGATCATTGCTATTGTCTAAATGCAGAAGAGGGAACTGATGCTGTCTGGGCCAAAAGGAAGTCACCATCAAGACTTAAACAGCATCCTGTTTTACCTTGAACAGGACTTCTGGAATGAGAGGAAGGGGAGGGAAGGCATAAATAAACATATCCTTCCAAGAAAAAGAAAGGGTATCCACATTCCATTGGAACAGTCTGCATCCCAAAAACAAATGATCCTGTGAAGGAGTCAGAAAGGAATTTTGAATGCTTATAATGAACCTCAGACTTTGCAGTAGAGAGATGGCAAAATGAAGATGCTGCAGTAGAATATCTGGACAGAATGTCTGAAAAGGTAGGTCACCTAAGTAGGGAAATAACTGTAATCCATTTAGCCTGCAAAAAGCAATCGCAGGAGCGAGGCATTTGGTGAATACCCTTGTGGCAGTAGAGAGATCAAAGGGCAAAGCAGAGAACTGAAAATCCCAGGAATAGCATAGAAATATAAAATCTTCCTGAAAAGGAGATGAATAGGGACAGCAAGATAAGTATCCTTGAGGTCCAGGGAAACTAGAAAAGCCTGAGGAAGCAGCAGAGGAAACAAGGTCTGAAGGGCTAACATCCAAAAGGAAAGGACATTCATAAAGGTGTTTAAATGAGGGAGATCCAAAATGGGTGTCCAAGTGCCTTTTTCCTGGGGACTAAGAACATTCTGGAATAAAACCCCTTCCCTCTTTGAGAAACTGGAACTTTGTGAATAGTTCAGAGTCCAGAAACTCTGAATCACCTCTGGAAAAAGACTATTTTTTCCTGAATGGGTTGAAAAATTCCCATGAAAGAGAGAAGAGATTTCCAGACAAGGTAATACCCTTGGCAAATGATGAAAAGAACCCAGGAATCTTGAGTAATCTTTAGCCAAACATGAACAGACAGGGAAAGACAAAAAAAAAAGAGGAATATGGCTGAGAAGTACAGCGCAGTCAGACAACATCTGATTTTTCAAGAAAATGATATTTCTGTGTAGAGATAGCCTGAGTAGCTTTAGCAAGAAGAGTCCATTTCCTACCCTTTTTACCTCTGGGTGGAGGGTAAGACTGTTTAAGAATAAAAGCTGGCTTATTAGGGTAATTCCTTTGGAAATTTAGGCACAGGAGAAACAAACATATGCTTCAGCTCTTGTAAGGCTTTACCATTTTCCTGTAGAGACCTAAACAAATCATCATCAGTAGCACCAAACAAATACTTGTTGTCCAGAGGACCTGTGACACCCATGCCCTGCCCCAGTAATCAAGGAGCCTCAATCCTCACCACAAACATCGGTGAGGGACATGCACATTGGGAGGATGAACAGTACACACACAGTAAAGTACAATTTCCTTTAAGAGCACACAGAGATCAAAGTCAGTCAGGGGTTGGTTTCTCCCTTTCTCTCCAGATCCCCAGTAAGACTGTCCACTGGCACAGCTATAGGGTTCAGATCTCAGCCAAGTGGTCAAGCCAAATCCTCCAGCACCCTCTCTGTCCAACCAGTGCTTCATGTCCCTGCTCAAGTAGCTGACACACACACACACTTTGATATCTGATTTATATACAAACACACAGACACTCCTGGGGAATGCTGGCACTGGTTCACTAGCTATGCCCCATGCTGCCTAGACTATAAGGTAGTACCACCTACCACCAACCACTCTTATCAGCTACTAATAAGGTCCTTCCGAAAGGGTGACCAGTTCTACTGTGTAATGTTAATGTTATCCAAATAGTAAGTATAACCAAGGCTAAGGCTATTTAGGAGTGGCTTGTACAGTATCACCAAATATATGCAAGTATCCTAAGAGCTTATATAGCCCTACACAAACCAGCCACAATTAAAAGGTTTAAATGTATTTAATAATAAATAATAAAAGCACAAGACAATACTCATTAACTCAAACAATGACAATAGAGTTCGCAGTCACAAGAAATACTTTAAAACAACATAATAGGACAGTCTAGCATACATATAGAAAACATCTACACTAATCTTGCTATATCCCTATTTATCCCTAACAGAAATATGTTCTAAATAACTTACTTACAGAGCAAGGCAACATGCTGGTGAGTTGTTAACAGGTCCAGAACAACATACAAAATATACTCTTTCTCTCTGAGATAGTTCTTAAGTTAATAATACACATTTCTGCTGGATTAGCTAGATGACATCACTATTTGACACTTGCATCTAGTTCCCAGGCTAAACAGATACCAACAGAATTTAACATGTCTCTATGAAAAGTGCTTATCTCTTAGAAGCTTGTCAGAAACTGGAAGCCGTAAAGCAATTACCTTGGAAACCTGTAATTACCTCTGTTTCAAACAATAGAAGAATTTCCAGCTGCAGACATTCTGTCTTCTAGTTCTGGTAAACACACTCGTAAAATATTTATTTTCTCAAAGTTTGCAAGTTAACTCTGCATATTCCAACTTTTACTATGAAACCATGCATTTGCATTGTATATAATTTATACACATTTCTGCTCTTTTCCAGCAGGGTACACTGTGGTTAAATCTTGAAGCTCAGTACAGAACATATAATTTTCTAACATTTTTAAGGCAACCATGCAAATCATATTACTATTCATAAATGACATAGAATTATTTACAAAATTCTATCTAGCTGGGCTGGAAGTTTCACATTTCTATATAAATCATATTAATATTTTCAAGCGAAATATAATTATTTACAAAATTCCAGCTAGCTGGGCTGGCAGCATCTTGGTTTATTATTTTATTTATTTATTTTACATTTGTTGACCGGAATTGTCCGACTGAGCTGAAGAGCCCTTTTTCAGTGGAGACCCGGGGAGAAAAGCTCCAACATATTATACAATTTTCATTATAAATTAGCAATAAACAGTAATGTTAAAGGATTATTACACAGCATTAAGTAGCAATACAATGTTATACAGTGTCAGTAATCAGAAGTATAGCATAACTATTTCAAGATGTATAAAAATATGTCATTAAGATGAGCATAGTATTTGGGCTAAGTGGTTAAAAAAAACAGTTTTATAATGATGTAGTTGCATGAAGGCAAGACAATTACAATAGAATGTTTCTCTGAGGAAATTTGCTTAATAGAATTTAGAAGACAGTAGAAAGAGTAGTCAAGGAAGATTAGAGAGAGCTAGTGAGAAGAGTGAGTTAAGGGCAGAAAGTAGATTAAGGTATGAGAAGTAGGGGATGTTAAGGAGGGAGAATGCAGTGGCATGACCAGTGACTTTTAAAGTGCTCTTTGGTGGCTGTCGTAAATTGTTTAGGATGTGTAAGGGTCCTGATTTCTAGTGGGAGCCTATTCCAGGCAATAGTGGGGCGATAGCTGTACATGTTGTGTCCAAATTTAGACTTGGGTTTTTAGATTTGTGGTAGGTCTTGGTTAGTGCTTTGGAGAGGTCTGGACAGAGAATAAGGGGAGATGAGAGGGGATAGTGCTGGGCAGTAGGAAGGCTGGTATAGGATAGAATGGATGATCTGGAGCTGACAGAGAAGAAGCTGGCGGGGTAATTCAACCCAGTTTATGTGTTTTAGAGAGGACAGTGATGGGATTTGTAGATTTGTTGGGCAGCAAATCTAGTTACCTTGTTGTAGGTAGATTCAAGTTTGAAGAAAGACATTCTGTAGAATATCACCAAGCACAATAGATTTCACCACAGTCAAAAGTGAAATGCAAAGCACAGTTTATTAACGCAATTCCAAAATCAAGGCGTTTTTGTTCTATCCACTGGACTTCATCAGATAATCTCTTACATCATTAATTAAAATCCATTATATACTTCCTTCATTTCCATTTTCCAGTCAAATAACATCAATTAATTCAAATAAACAAATCAGTATACATCTAAAAGCTCAAAAGATTCAAGTTTGGTCAGGAGTGCTGAGTTAAGATTTGTGAGAATTTGAAAATTGTTCATTAGACTGGGTAGAAGGTAGATAAGAGAGAGAGTAATCTTGGCTTTAGAGGTAAGGCATTTCTTGTTATGGTAAAGGAGCCCTAGTTTTGAATGTGTCTTTTTGATACAGTTATTAACATGCAAGTCAAATTTAAGCTGATCGTCGATGGTTATGCCTAAGAGCTTAGTACTGGATTCTACTTGAATGGGAGTGTTATTAAGGGACTGTATGGAGAAGCTTATCAAAGGAACGTCCATCAACTTAACATTAAAATCATCAGGCAGAGGTTGAAACCTAAGCCAAGAAAATCGCCTCATCACAGAACCAAAGGCAGCAGCCCCATAAGAAGCATCTGCTTCTTCATAGCTGCACTTAATAGAATGGTGAGCCACCTGAAATTCATATGGAAGAGACCATATGACCAAGTTTCTGAAAACTCAAACATCCAAAAATAAATAAATAAATAAATGATTAAAACACACAAAAATCTACTTTTTTACGTTTATGCAGGGGAGCAATTCCCCCTGCACCCCCTCCCCCTGTAAATTATATATAGCAACTCCAAGATCACATACAGTGAAGAAAAGGGTACATTTCCAAATTCTCACTGTACTGCAATCTCCATTCAAAAGCTTCTTGACCATATGACTTTCAAGTTTCTGAAAATTTGATTAACTGATAAGGTTAATTTTAACATATATACATATATGTATATATTTATGGTGTAGTTAATCATATAGACAATTCAAAATATTGAAACCTTCTTAATAGGAGGGGGCAAGCCTTCTGCACCCCCACGTTCCCTGGTAAAAATATATTTACTGACTATGGGATTGCACAATAGTGGGTACAGGACACATCTCTCTTTTAAATATTTTGAGTTTTTAGCATTTTGGCTTTCAGTATTTTGAGCTTTCAGTCAAATGAATAACATATATAGTATATATACATAGAGAAAAATACACACAGATATATTTATTATACCTTTGAATTCAATGACATTATTTGCATTACAGCAGAAACTGAATCACTGAGGACAGTATTCCAATCTACTTTATAATAACATAATTTAATGCTTCACAACTTCCATTGATAAAGTCTAGGAAGGATGATTTATTTATGAGTCAGTTTAGTATTTAGTCATGTAGTAAACAAGAAGGTATACTCATATGTGTTACTTACAGATGGTATAAGTATGGATGTGGAGAAAAAAAGACCCTATACTTGTTAGTATGATCATTAAGAAATTGCCATATTCTTAGATGAATTTCATATTATATTTTTCAAGCTGCTTTGATTTAAATTGCCAATTAATATTTGAGATGCTCAGGCAACCGTATGTCTCGAATGACTTTGAAACAGTACTTGGAAAGCACAATCAGAGCTTTCAGGATGGAGAGTAGCAGTGATGGTTGGAGCAGGCACTCCATGTTGGGAAACATCTAATACGTGCTGTGGTATTCCACGAATTACACACCAGCTGCTATAAATTTATTTAGTCTAATTTGCAATGCTAGACCCGAATGATCTACATCTGTGGAACTAACAAGTGTGTCAGTATACATCTTGAAGATTCCCAGAATGTTACCCTAAACTGATTTTTACCCAAGTCTGCATTTATGAGATGACAATACATATGTGTGGCTCTGTACTATGTACTGACACACACAGGTAAATTCAATGCACAGACCAACACTATACAATATGTAGAAATACCCATGAATCTACTGCACACACCTGTAGCCACATTCAGTGGTACATTACATAAGATGACTGACCACATGTGGAGGCAGTACAATGCATCCTAATACACTGCTACACAACCTGCAGAAATGCCACTCAACATAAAAGTCTACCAATGTAATTAGTGGGTCTCTGCCCTGTGGCCTAGCAAAATATGGTGTGCAGGATGTTTTCATGCTAGTCTTTATATGAAACATGCACCTAACTTTCCATGGCCCACATAGTAATTTTGGGATTTTAATGCACTGCAGATTTCTTTGATTTTTCACCATGGGGTTCTGCTCCCAAAACTCTTGCTTCAAATGGTTCTAAGTTTTGCTTACCACAGTCATACTTACAGACTCTTTTTGTGATGATAACAATCATAACATGCAAGTATTTGGATAATAACATTAACTGCGATATATAGTGGAAAGCACTCTCATACCTCTCAACTGTACAGCTTTTCGCAGAATGTCCAGATTTTTGCCTCATATTTTTGGTCCGTTTTTCATACAATTGTGGTTTTTCTGACAAATTAGTGATGAATCATTTAAGGATTGTAGTTAGAAAATAATGACAGACATTTGAGTTTCAGACTTCCTACCCTTCGGAAAATTCATGCTAATGCAAAGCTTGTTAATCTATCAACTTTCTAAGTTTGTAAGAGCAATATTTTAAAATTCTCCCTATTTTTGGGCCTTTGTTCCACTTTTATTTATGTTTTTGTCCAGATTTCTTGCTTTAAGAGGTTGAGAGGTATGCAACACACCCATGCACACATATCCGCTCAAGCACACACAGACACAGACCCATAAACCTGCTAAGTGTGTCAAACAAGCAGTGATTTCAAATTAGTAAAAACAACTACAGATGCTGAGAATTAAATTTATTTTATTTTGCAATGTTATAAGCAATTGATGATAGAGATTCCGCAACGTGAGAACAGTGTTTTCAAACAGTAAAGGAGGACTGAGAAAACAGACCAGCATCTTCTAAAGGGAGGGTAAGTCCGAGCCTTATTTACTTTATTGGTGCAGTAGCCTCATATATACCTTAATACAGTTACAATGCGAGCAATCTCTTGACACCAGTTCATGATGTTATACACAGACTGACGTTTACCCCATCAGCAACTAACAGGAAGAATGCCAACATAACAAGGAAAATTAAACTCATTAACTGTTAATAAGAATGTGTGTATTGTGAATCATTTATTTAATATTAAAGCAACTATAAATTGCAGTAGTAAATAAATAATTGGATTATATACTTGTCACTAATAATTCACAATATCACAAAAATATGAGATATCAATTACCATGGAGTCCCATTTTTACTTAACTGCTGAATCTAAAATGGACTGATGACCAGTGTGAGCAAATAAGCTTCCAAAATTTATGCAGCAATCCTAATGCTACTGCAGGGATCACGTCTGGTGAACTGTTTATCTGGTTGTCCTTAATTAGGTACAAAAAAAACAAGAATGATAGGAAAAAAACACAGATGATTCTGCCTTCTAACACTTCAGTACAAATGAATTGAATTTGTCCTAAATAAGTGCACATTAAAAGCTGACTGAATTAGCCTGTAGTTTTGTAATGCCCACTGTGTCACTGCAATGTGTAATGAAATAAGTAGTCAATTTATGTGCGTTTACAGATGAATTACTACAATCTATCCTACACTTGAAAAATGCAGAGCTCTTCCTGTTAATTTATATGATGTTAGTGTGCTGTTTTAATGGAATTCTATTAATTTAAATTAGACAAGAAAAAGCTTTAATCAATTCACGCTCCTTACTTAGAGGCCTGTTTCTTGGAGTTACTGTGAAAGTTTAATTTAGTTTAAGGAGGCTATGGTCTGGAGACTGTCAGGGTTATGGCTTTGTCAGAACAAACAGAGCAGCTGCACACACCACAGCTTTTCCCTTTCACTCTGTGAGTTACCTTCTGTTACAGGATGTCAGTTTTCCTTCTGCCAAACCTGGCACTGATCTTGGCTTATACTGAACAACCTGTAATAGAAAACAAAAAGAAACGGTGGATACCCACGGGATATCTCTGAAAAGAATTTTATGTCTACTCAGTTTAACTTGTATTTCTCACCGGCTAGACTTTCCCCCTCACCATTAAAACTGAAGTAATCTGCATGAAAACATGACCAGCATTTCAAAAGCATTAACTTTTTCTCAGTGTTTATTCCTCACTTCATGAAAACAGGCTGTGCCATCAAGTGTAGACATCTAGAGGTAGAAGTAAACAGTAGGAAATAAACACACATTCCATTTGAATGCAGTTTGACCTTGTGAACTCCTGAATAATGAAGCCACAATTATACTCCCAAGGTCAAATTGTGAGAGGGCAAAGTAGTTTAGACATTTTTATAGGCCCAATAGATTCTCAATTTATGCAGTACATTCTGGCTGGAAAACGTGTGGGGAGAAGTGTCTTCTGTACCTTTTCTACTGATTTATAAACGCTTACAAGTATATATAAAAAGATTACTTTTCATTTTGCAGACATTTTCTACGTTGAATATCATGGTGGTCAGCAGGTCCATCTTTCCTTGTTTTAAAATGATTAAAACTTGAATATTAGTACTATACATTCTTTTCTGTTAAAGAAGTTGGCATTTATATAGTTTGATGGCCGAAGACACAATCTCAGATTCCGCAGGACAGTGAATCGCAAAGTGATTGCTTACAGAGATTTAAGAATAGCCTATTGTAACTATACACTGTGAAGCAGAGAGAAGTGACTATTATTCTCACTAGTAAGAATAACAGTTACTTCCCCAATGAGAAGGCATTTCTATTTCAAATGGAATATACTCCTTACAAGTTATGTAAATTTGCTTTGTACCATATTGCACAACTCGTTTGCCCTTTCTGACCCTATAATATCTGTTACCAACAAAACCAAAAGATAAAAAGGTGATACAGACAAATCATACAGAGAAAAATTACAAGAAAGAGACAGCCAAGATAGAATATTCACTGTGTAATACCTTAAACCTGTTGTAGTGGAGGCCCACTGGATATATGCAAATCACCCCTTAAAGGCAAAACAGTGTTTCAGCTACATAGCTCTAAATTTCTATGACTTTTTACATTTTTCTTTTAAGGCTTTATGGTTACATTCAGGCTAATAAAGCCAAACCCCACTAGCTGTAGACATGCATGTTTCTGCCTTTTTTATTATTATACCAATTCAGATTTTTCACTACTTCATTTGACAGCTCAATCTGCATATTTCAGGTTAGATTTATTTTCAATAAAAAGCTTTCTCTACCAGCAAGGAGAATTGTACAGTAATAATGTTCGACAACAGTATCCATGTGTAAATGTCTCCTAGGTTCATAGGGAAGTACTAGGCTAGCTGCCCTTCTGGATCATTTTTAAACAAGCCAGTTTCCCTTTTAGTGCTTTGACCTTAGCCACCCCATGGTCATTAATTATATATTACCCCTAGTGGGAATAACTGGGATCATACCATAGACAGTCTGAGGGGGCACATGCATGGGATAAAGCATTTAGGAGTTCCCTCTGTCCATTAGTAGTACACACGGCAGTCTTGGGATAACCTTTCTTTTTCTCATGTATAGATCCAAGCTGCATTTGAATATGGTCAGGGATGAGTTTATTTTACATGTACGGGGAGTAGGTTTCAGAGCAGCAGTACCAATGTGAAATATGTGATATTATATGTTACCCATTTTATTGTATGGTATGTCATTTCTAATACCTAATTTCAATGTTGCTCTACCTCACTGCATGCATTCTAAATGACAGGACTCAAGAAATGTAACATCTTTTGCCGTGAGTATAATCAACTTGTATTTTGAAGTGCCCTACAAGCAATCATCTATGTTAACATGCATATGTTATAATTTTACATTATTAATCATCTGTGCAGTCACTGCCTATACCTTGTGGCATGGAATATTAAAAGTAATCACTCAAGTTGTAAAAAAAATTACAAAACAGAAGTAATTTTCAAAATCTTCTCAATACCATTTTTCAAAATGTCAGGAATCTCTCTCACTCACTCTTGGATGAAAGATCTCTTGCACAAGCTGGGATTTCAAGAGAACATTCAAAAGTCTTTCTTGACTCCCTCTCAGAGGATTGTGCTCCTGGGATGTCAACTAGAGCTTTTCTTCCCAAGGAAGAAACAGATCTCTATAGATCTATTTCTGAGGTTTTCCAGACGGACTTGGATAACTGTGAGGGAATACCTCAGGATTTTAGGTTTCATGGTACCTATGATTCTCATGATACATGAGAAACATACAGTGGTATCTGAAATCTCTTTGGCCCCAGCATCAACACCATTTATCTTTTCAGGTTCCAGGACTGGGACTTATCAGAAGAGAAATCTCTTGGTGGAAACAACAATTACATTGAAATCAAGCTCTCCTCCCTACTCCAAAGCAGTCTTTCAACACATGCTTTGGACTTTACTTGGGGAGCAGTTTCAGGATAGACAAAAGTGCAGGGGGTGTGGGACACAAAAGGACAGATGCAAGCACATAAATATCAAGTAGATGCTCGCCCTGATCAAGGCACTGAGTTCTCTGAACCATCTTTGGTCTCATGGACCTCTTCAAGTGGTTACAGACAATACCACAGTGATGAGGTACATCAGCAACCAAAGGGGAATCAGGTCATACCCCCTTTGCAGATTATCCATGTTAGCTTAGGATATAGCTCCACACCACAGTCTCACTCTATAGGCATCCTACATTCCATCGGAGCAAAAATTGTCTGGCAGACAAACTGAGAAGGACCAGGGCAGACCCTCATGAATAGATAATAGATCTGGGAGGTTCCAAGATTTGATCATTCTTTGGGGAGTTCCTCAAGTTCCTTTGCCTAATCTCTGAACAATTAACTAGAAAAATGCTGTAAATAAATCAAAAGGTGCTTCAACAAAGTATTAGTTTAAGGGTGTGCACACTTATGCAACCAGCTTATTGTACGTTTTTTATATTTTATTTTTTCTCCCTAACAGATTTGTTTGATTTTCAATTGAATTGTACAGGTTACAGGTCACATTCAAGGTGGGAAAAGTTTTGAAATGATTTATTGTGGTGTCATTTTTTTTTTATATCGCAGGGGCATGTGCACTTTTTATCTCCACTATATATATATATATATATATATATATATATATATATATATATATATATATATATACAGGTATAGAGATACAGATATAGATATAAATATACATATACATATACACAG
Organism: Protopterus annectens; assembly: GCF_019279795.1. Lineage (NCBI taxonomy): Eukaryota > Metazoa > Chordata > Ceratodontiformes > Protopteridae > Protopterus > Protopterus annectens. The sequence goes on from NC_056733.1 coordinate 25,659,923, forward strand.
ATAAATATATATAGATATATTTATATAGATATAGATATACACACACACATACATGCATACATATCTGTACAGGACAGATCATGTCCAGAATAAAGAAAATAAAAGGTCCATGCACAAAATAAGGCTGTAAAAATGGAAACTAAAAGCAGTAAATATCGGTACTTGAATCTGTCAGAAGCAAAGTGAGGCATAACTGGATCCAGGGTAGAAAGGGAAAATGATCTAGTAGGCATCTTACAGAAGGAGGCATTAACTTATCTTGTATGAGACAGCATTATAAATAAGGATATCATGGGCATAGTATTAAGCAAAGCTGAAAAATAAGAGAAGAAGAAGAAATAAATGTACCAGTGGGAAGCATTGATTACACAGTGTGGTTCACTATATAAAACATAATAGAACTGGGGTGCCTTTAGGTTTAAGACATTTTGCTGGCAATGAGTGGATAGCAAGAAACTGAGAAGGGTGGATATGGAAGAGTTGTAAAACCTGCAGGGAGGATAGGGTGCAAATGTGCTTTACGTGAGCAGCTCGAGAGGTAGTGTGAATGAGGATAAGCAACTGCTGTTTCTTTCATTGGTTTGTTTACATTCTTCTCTCAGCTATATTGTGCTGAGCTGTAAGTGCCTCAACAGTGTTTTTGTAGTAGGTGAAGAAGTCCATGAATCTAAGCGTGATAGGGCACACACCCCAGTGGCTGACTAGTCATAAGCCAATGATGGGGTAGTGGTCACTGATGGAGACAGACCTCCCAACCGCCCCGAATTACTCGGTTTTTACCGAGTTTTGGAGTCCATATAATGGGGTGCCAGGATTCCCGAGTGGCACCCCTTCATTTCCGATTTTTTATAGGTCTTTTCAATTTCCACACTTTCGGAGTTGACGTCATCACGTGCGCGATGACGTCAGCACCATCAGCCACATCAGCCAGTCGGACTTGCGATCTAGTGCTTTCCCGGCTGGCTGGCTGTTTGAAATCTGGCTTGCCAGCAACTAGAGTGTGAGCGGGTATGCTTTTTAGTTTACTTAAGCCGAGTGGAATTATACCAACGAATGCAAGTCTGGCCGAGTGGATTATTTTATTTTTCCTGCTGCTTACGATGAACACTCCAGTCTTCTTCTGCACAGCTGACATCTTTCTAAGGTACTGTGCTACTACTTCAAGTGTGTGTGTGTGTGTGTGTGTGTGTGTGTGTGTGTGTGTGTGTGTGTGTGTGTGTGTGTGTGTGTGTGTGCAGATTGTTGTGTAAGTAAGTGATGCTTACAGAATGGGTTTGCTGGATGTGGCTATTTTTTTTTTTTTTTTTTTGTATAAGCTTTAACCGGGCAAGTTAGCTTGTAATATATACATTAGGTTTACTGAAAAAAAAAAATTGGTGATTTTCAGAAGTACTCAAGTTAGTTTTTTAAACTTTACTTTGCCAAGGGACTTTGTCAGAAGTTTGTCAAAACTGGTGAAGAGAACTTATTGTGAATATTCCCCTTCATTAATTTAACTGCTATCTATAGGACCCCTTTCAACTACAACCTGAACTAAAGTCAATACATAGCATTCAAACAAGAAGAAATAGTATACATTCAATACAGCTGAGTATGACAATAATCATTTTGTGCGAGTGAGGCACACAATAATAGTTATATGGTTATAACCTGTAGGTACTGAGGTAGCAATGCTTTGTGGACACAAAGATTAGAAAAACAAGGATTGCAGAAAAGAAACAACCGTAATTTAAAGGACCATTTACATCTGTGAATCATGAACTAGGGAAAAGAGTGACATGTATATAAGGAACTGAATAACAGCATGGTTTATACAGTTAGGTATAGGTACTGAGATCTATATGACACTTGTTTTAAGGTGATTAAGCAGTTTGGTTTTAAAGGACACAACTTGACTGTCAAATCACTTTTCTGTAGGAAGATAACTCCAATTAACAGTAGATAGCTACTAGTACTGCTTAATGTCTGTTTTCCTTTATGTATTTATTTTTTCTTCGATTTGAATGTGTTCATACTTAACCCCTCTCACCATCAGCAATTTCAGTGCTGTTATGTGCTTTCTTTTCCTTTAGAAATGGTAGTCCCAAGTATCCAAATCATTATGAGCAGCCAGCAGAACCTGGCTTAGCTGTTTGTAAGTTGATACCTCATTTTTCATGCATATTTTCCAAAGCAAAAGGCTATGTGTGTGTGTGTGTGTGTGTGTGTGTGTGTGTGTGTGTGTGTGTGTGTGTGTGTGTGTGTGTGTGTGTGTGCGTGTGTGTGTGTGTGTGTGTGTGTGTTTGTTTAGAAGATGGCATGGATCTAGGTTTTCCCATTGTGCTGACATTGTGAAACGCACCAAATGCTCATATAGAATTCTGAAACCAATGCAATAAAAATTACTTATTAGCCATTTTTTTAATGTTTAGTAATAAGTGAAGGACTGGGTGGCTTCAGTGTTTTAAGAAGGAGAAAATCTTCACAGCCTTTTGGAAAATACTGAAGAAAGATGTTCTAAAGTCCCAGATCTACTGAAGTTGCAAAACTGCTCCCTAAAAAACAAAAATATCTCCACTGACCAAGTGCAGACGATGACAATTAGAAACAGCAACAGAATATTAGGAAGGCATTAAGAGAAGATTTTCAACTTCCTAGTATGTCTGTTGTAAATTAGAGAATAAATGAGGCAAGACTAACACATCTAGGAGACTCAAATGTTATTTAACACAGAATAAGGAAACTTTAGTTAAAAGCAAGCTGGAGCAGCTATGGTACCAGCCATGATGCTGTAGTCAGAAATATTCTGAAGTGAAATTAGCAAGCACTGCATTATAGAAATCATGCATGACCCTTTAAACAAGTTTACCTAATGAAATGTGAAAAATGAACTTGTCAAGGAACATCAGAAATAGACAGAATGGTCTGACGTGTACTGCAACAAAGGGATATGAGAAAGTTAACCTTCATATGGATAGCACGAGGTGAGACAGGTATAAGTCAGACCATAACAGGGATATGACAATTCCAGCAAAACAGCAGGACTCAGAGACAGCTGTAGGATCCAGTACAAACAAATTTTAATAGACACAAGCGCTTCGTGGGTAACCCCACTTCATCAGATGTCGATACAAAATAAGAGTAACTATACCCCCTTCATGTATACATGCCCCTCCTGAGTCACATGACATATAAAGTTAATTGCTATCTCACAATTAAAGCAATCACTGGCTATTTATTCCACAAAACAATTAATAAATATTGAACTTTCAAAAGGAACATAATAAAACATGAATGAAAAAATCTAATCAAAACAATCCAACACAAAAATAAATAAATAAAATTAATATCATCAAAATGTTGCTTAGATTTCAACTTGGGCCATAAGGGGACATATTCATTCAATCCATGGCCCAAATCTGCCCTGAGTCTTACTATCCATTTGGCTTCTAATTCTTCTGTAACATTACGCAAGTCACACCCCCCCCCCCGATAGTTTCATAGGTTCTTCCTATAGCTAAAAAATTTAAACTATGTTTAAGGTCAGTGTTGATGACATGCTTTGCTAATGCATTCACCCTGTTTTTCTTATTAATGGCATATACATGTTCACGTATTCTTTCTTTCAGGGATATGTCAGTCTTCCCTACATAAAATTTGCAGCATTCTGTGCAGTGAGCCAAACAGACAATATGTTCACTTTCACATGTAGCTGAAACTTTGAATTCATATGTCTTTTGATCTGGATGTTCAAATCTCGAACTACTATCTATGTACTTGCAGTGCGAACATCTACCGCATTTTTTGGTACCTTTATCTATATTAGGTCTCACAGTCTCCTGCTTTTTGTGAACCTTAGGGTAACATAACTGTCTTTTTAATGACTTATGGTTCTTTAAAGAAAAACTGGATTTTTCATCTATCAGTTCTTTAATGCCTTTGTCTATCTTCAATATATCCCAGTGATTCCTAACTATATTCATATAAATGTGTACATCACTGGAATAATAGAAGGGTATTCTAACCTTCCCTCTGACCTGGTTTCTCTTAGGACATACATCTACTGTGTCACTTTTCTTTGAAAGATAGGGTCTAGCCTTAGAATCTTTCAATCCACTAACATCTTTCACACTAGTCTTGATGTCTTCTATATTGTAGCCTCTATCCTTTAATTCACTACTAACGTTCTCAGTCTGCTAGCGAAAATCTTCATCCAAGACATTCAATCTACAGGCCCTATATATCTGGTTGCGCATGAGTTTTCTAAAAATATAAGGTAGGTGCATGCTATTCTTCCCTAGGAGGTGATTAACATGACATTCCTTTCTATGCTGTTTAGTAATGATAGAACCATCTTCATTCTTCTCAATACTTACATCCAAAAATTAACATTCTTAATCGAATAAGTGTATGTAAAACTTAAAAAAGTTGTGCTTTAATTAATATAATGTACAAATTCAACTAATTCATCAACAGTTCCTTTCCACAGGACGAAGAGTTCATCCACAAACCTTCTCAAAAAGTATACCCTATCAGAAAAAGGACCATGTAACACATAATTAGTTTCTCAAACTGCCATGACGGCATTGGCGTAGCTATTGCCACATAATATGCACATAGCTACATCATTCGACTGCCAGTATAGGTCTTTGCCAAACAAAAATACATTATTCTCCAGAACAATTCGGAGTAACTGACATGTTTGTTCTATTATCTAGTCATTTACATGAAACATAGCTCAAGAAACTTATTGATACTCTATCCCCAGGTCATTTGGTGTCATTGTGAATAATGACACCACATCAACGGTCACTAAAAAACTTCCTTAACTTGCTCAGAATTTCGTGTATGAGCTTATAAATCATTTAGAAAATGCTCCGTATCTCTTAAAATAAGATCTACGCTGTCTAGCATAGGTCTTAACATTTTTTTTAAATAAATAGATACAGACTCAGTGCACTAATTCCTACCAGAGACTATTGCATTGGTGGCTTGGTGCTACTTTAATGGATTTTAGGTAGCCCTTGTATAATGTGGACTGTCGGATGGGATATCAGAAAATAGTCAAACAGTTCCTTACTGATAGACCCATTCCGCAATAATTCATTCAATGTTGTTGCAACCTTAGCAGTCATTTGCTTCACTTTGTTGTTATTAATTTTCACATAAAAATCACCATCACTAAGCATTGCCTACATAACTTTTTTTGTACCAATCTGTATCTAGGACAATTACAGGACCGCCTTTATCAGCCGGTCTAATAATTTCATCCTAAGAGCAAAATACTAATTTCTAAACAAATTAAACTTCCCCTTACTCTTCTTTTGATTATTAAAAGCTACTTTATAAAAATCATCTATACAAAGTTTTTCAAATGCACACAATAATGATTTCAAATGGGGTATATATACACTAGACTTTTTGAAAACATTACTAGTGCTACCTAAAATATTATTGGTTCATAGGTTGATACTAGGCTATATGTCCTAGGGCATTTTTCAGCCTAGCCAGAGTGTATTTGGCTTATGCCACCTCTTAAAAAATGGGTTTTACTGTGCCCTTTTTTGGTTACTTTATTGAGCCTCTGTCTAGTAGTGACACAGAAGTGATCCCCGGAGTGAACTTACGATCTCCCATCCACTCATCAAGACTTCTCTTGAAGAGAGTCAGCGAGGGGCTCTGCCTGATATGGACTGGGATTCTATTCCAGAGTACTGGGAGCCTCTGGGGCAAGAATCTGTCTCTCCAGCATGTCCTATTAATTTCTGTGTTGAGATTCAAATCTCTTGAGCGCATAGCTCTAGTGGATTTGGATTTTTTGAGGTGGAGCATGTCCATTAATTCTGGGTTGGACATGGCCTTATAAGTCAGGCACAGATCGCCTCTAAGTAGGCGGTATGCAACTGAGTAGAGCTGGAGTTTCTTTAACCTGGCAGCATAGGTCGTCTGTTTGAGACCCTTGATCCTCTTGGTGAGGTACTTTTGTGGTCTCTCCAGTTGCTGCAGGTGACGAGTAAGGTACATCCCAAATGGGGCATTGTATTCAATTATTGGCCTGATGAGGGATGAGTAAAGGGGCGCAATGACCTCCTTGGATCTAGATGTGAACCCTTTCGTGATGAGGTGGGCTATATAGAAGGTCTTTCTAACCACTTTGGCAATGTGGTTGTCAAAGGAGAGACTACTATCAACTTGGGTTCCCAGGTCCCTAATTACTTCCTCCATACTTAATGGATTACCGCCTATATGGTAGTTTATGGGCACTTTGTTTTTTCCAAAGGGTATGACTATACACTTCTTGGCATTTAGTTTCAGGCCATGGCTTTGGCACCAGTTGTCTGTCTCTGTGAGACCCTTTTGGAGGATGCCTGTGTCAGCTGGAGAGTTGATTATGGCACCCAGTTTGCAGTCGTCTGCAAATTTGGTCAGCCATAGTCCTCCCGTGTTGGCCTGTACCTCTGAAAAATATATACCGAACAGAAGCGGTCCCAGGACTGAGCCTTGTGGGATGCCACTTGTAACAGGTTTAGAGTCTGACATAGCTCCCACAATTCTGACCATGTGGGTTCTGTCCTTGAGCCAGTTTGCAACCCATCTTATGACATAGGGGTTGATATTTAGGCTGGAGAGCTTATCTATGATGCCAGAGTGGGGCATGGTGTCAAAGGCTTTTGCAAGGTCCACGTAGGCAGTGTGGACTACCTTCCCATCATCTATAGCCTTGGTGACTGTTTCGAAGAAGTCTACCAGGTTCAAGAGGCAGGATCTGCCTTTAACAAAGCCAAATTGTGTAGGATCTAGCATCTGTAGTTCCCAATGTCTTTGTTTATGAGTCTCATGATGATCCGCTCCATGGCCTTGCAGACTAGGCTAGTCAGGCTTATGGGGCGATAGTTCCCAGGGTCCGTTGAGGCTCCACCTTTGTGGAGTGGGACCACTGTTGCTCTATGCCATTCTTTGGGTACATAACCTGTAGAAAGGCTGAGATTGAACAGTAGCCTAATATGAGGTTTTAGCTCCTCTTGGAGCTCCTGTAGGACACAGCCCGGGACACCATCCGGTCTGTTTGATGCTGTGTTTTTTGCTTTCAAGAGGGCAGATCCTACCTGAGCATCTGTGATGACAGGGAGACGACTCTCTGCTGGGATAGATAATTGCTCCTTAGTGGGGGAAGGGGGGCAGAAATTTGCACTGAACCTGTCCGTCAGGATGTTGGCAATGTCTGTGGGTTCAGTGTAATTTTTGTCATTTTGAACTAACTCCGAGCATATCTGGGAGTTGCCACCCAGGTTTCTAACATAACTAAGGAAAGCCTTGTGGTTATCTTTAGTGTCTTGTGCAATTTTTCTCTCGAAGCTGGCCTTGGAAGATTTTATGAGGGACCGTAATTTTTTGCTAGTACTGATCAGTGATGCCTTCTTATTGAGGGATTTTGCTCTATCCTGCAGTAGCTTTCTCCTTTTGTTGTATAGTTTATTTATGGCCGTGGTCTACCAGACAGGACGTCTGCCTTTGGAGGATTGGGTCTTGGTTTTATTTGGGATTGCATGATCCATACATTTCTGAAGATGTCCATAGAATGCATTTATATAGGACTCTTCTGTTTGGGCCGTAGTTTCCACTGGCCCGGGGGCTTTGATTGATTTCACCTCGGTTTTGAGGAGTGTGAAATTAGCCTTGGAGAAGTTTTTTACTGTGGTTTTTTGGGGTGGTGGTGGGATTGGGATGTGGATGTCCAGCGAGATTAATTTGTGGTCTGATCTTACCAATGAGGGGTGTACCTCTGGTGCAGAGCATAGAGTCCCCATGTTTGTGATGACCAGGTCAAGTATGTTTACCCCTCTTGTAGGCTTGGTGACCAGTTGTTCCATAGCATTTCAGTTTATATATTCAAGGAACCTCTGGGCTAGGCTGTTAGGGCTTGAGTAGTGTTCCCAGTCTATGTTTGGGTAGTTGAAGTCACCCAATATAAAGGTATTTGGAGAGACATTCATATTCTCCAATGTTGTCAGGAAAGCCACGTGAGGTTCCAGAGTCTAGGATGGTGGTCTGTAGCAGGCTATAAACTGAAATGCAGTTTTGCCCACTGTTAGTTGCACATGGATGGTTTCTGATGCTTCATGCAGTGCCACTAACCTGGAGGTGTGGGTATCCTTGATGAATATGGATACTCCCCCTCCTTTTGTGGTTTGGTCCAAGTTTTGGGGCCGAAAAGCATGGTATGAGGTATAACCTGGTAGTGCTGGGGTGCTCTCGGGAACCTTGAACCAGGTTTCTGTCACTGCACAGACATCGATATTCTCCATGCTGAGGAGAGCCTCGAGTGCTTGCATTTTGAGGTTTAGACTTCTGGCATTGAGTAGCATTACCCTTAGTTTGTTTTTCCTTGTATTGTCTATGGAGGTGGGTTTGTCTTTTGAGCCTTGCCTAAAAAAGGCACTATGAGGGTGGCAAGAGCCATTGCCAGTATCCGAAAGCCCAGAGGTGACAAGTGCAAGCCATCCCTAGTGAAGCAGTGTGGCTTGTCGAGCATGTCATCCCAGGCTGACAGACACTGGACCCCTTTGAATGACACCAGAACTTTAGCCAATTGTTAAAATTGATCATTTTGTCTTTATACTGTGGCATCATTTTCGGTGAGGGTAAGATGCTACTCAAGGTCAGGGTCATACCTGTCTGGGCTACATGATATGAGAGCTCCTCTATGTCTCTTTTCATGTAGTCCAGGGAGGTACGGCTCAGGTCATTCACACCAGCATGGCCGATGACATAGAGTCATATTTGTACTTGCTTTGGAGTGACCTGAGTGCTTGTGTTATGTGGCGTATCCTGGTGCCCGACAGGCAGCTTACCGTGACCTTCTCCTTGTTCAGCCTGGTGAGTGGGACGTCAGTGTGCCTGATGATAGAATCACCTATTACAAGTGTATCAGGTGTGTTGTTTGTCCTTAAGGGCTGTGTCTGCTTGGCACACTGATTTTGTGAAGTATGTGTTTCATTTTTTTTGTTGTGTGGTAGAGGTTGCTTGCATGTCTGCTTTAGAGGTCTCTGCTGTTTAGGCAGATTTGTATTTAGAGCCTCTGAGTATGTTTTAGTGTGTTTACATGTTTGATTTGATGATGTGGTAGGTCTATGTGTGACTGGATTTGTGGTCTGAATGGTTACCTTCTCCTCCTGACTGGCTGCGCCAGTATTGCGCTGAGAGAGCTTAGCCTCCAGTTTGGCTATATGGTTGCATCTCTCACATATATGAGTATTTGTTGGGAGGAGGAGAGGGTTGTCTGTGTACATGAGGCAGTTGTAACATTGCCTCAGGATTCCCAGATTCACCAGCTAGACTGGAGAGGAAACTGGCAACTGACCTTTGGACATGGTGGTATAGTATAAGTAACTCCTTTAAGGCTGTCAAAAAGGACCAATAGGGGAACGAGTATTCTTAGGGAGTATATGAGGATGTAGTGCTATTAGTTTATTAGTGCTAGCTTATATAATTGCTTGTAAGAGCAGTGCTAGGTTATATGTTTAGAATAAGGTCTTTACTTGAGAGAATAGATCAGATCTAAGGGAAAAAGTGAAGAGCAGACTTTGTGGAGCCGACAATGGTTTAAGCCTGGTTAAGCGGCGCTGCCCAATGCTGCGCTATGCTCAAAATCATGCAAAGCCGCGCCAAAGTGGGTTTTTATACAGGGAACTTTAAAGAGCTAGAAACTGGCCCAAAACGGCCAATAAACTACAAGAGTCTTGTGCTGAGGTCACTCCTCCAGGGACAGATAGGCTGCTCAAAGCTCCCCACTCCCACTGGTGAACAAAGAAGCTTCCTTCTATCCAAGTAAGGAAATGGGCAACACAGGAACTATTCAAAAGTCCAGAATACAGCAATGCCTGTATAAGGGACTATTCTAGGTCAGAAAAGGCGGGAAACAAGGATATTTTTTGTTTTTTTCTTTTTTTTCAGAAAAACAGCAGGAAAAGTACAGTAAATTCTAAACACAGACTAGCGCACTTGAGTGGGCAGCCTCAACAGTTAAATTCAAACAAACTTTTGCAAGTGCAGGTATGAGAAAACACAAAAAAAGGCTTAAAACAGGTAATTCAGCAGTTTAAACTCGCTTTTCGGTGAGGAAAGATGGTCGCACAGGTAGTAACAGTAAATTATACTTAAATCTTGAAAGCAGTCACTCTTTTTGTTTCTCTGTTGCTAGCACCACTCTGCAGGACCACGAGGAGCTGTTGCTGAGAAGGAACAAGTGAAAAACCGCGCCAAAGTGGGTTTTTATACAGGGAACTTTAAATAGCTAGAAATTGGCCCAAAACGGCCAATAAACTACAAGATTCTTGTGCTGAGGTCACTCCTCCAGGGACAGATGGTGTCATTGTATATTAATTTAAGCATTAAATTTCGAGTAAATATTTTAATGCCAAACACTACATCTGTTAAATCAGAGTACCTGGTGGGAATATATGTAACTCCTCTTTGTAAAACACTTAATTCATCTTCAGTCAATGTGTGTTCCGATAAGTTCCACACTAAGCCTCTCTGAGAAAGGCTTTTTTTGGTGTTCCCTTGGTTCACTATGTGCCCTTCTAGCTTCTGTTTTTATCTGCTCTGACTCCTTCCCCTTGGCCATTGATTCTTTACAGCCCTTATCTGCCTTACAGTTAAAGGGGAAAGTAATTTCCGTTGGTCTAATGGGAACTTGGAGGTCTGACTGATTTCCAGTGGCGAAAGCACATTGTCTGCTGATTGATGTTCAAGGGCCTTCACTTGAAAAGTCTTTTTCTTGGCCCCCGTTTCGGCTGGCAATGTTGTTTCTGGTTTTCATTCAAAGACACAGCCATTTCATTATCTACACATTTCAAGTTACTTTTAGAGATTGCGAGACCGGATACAAGTGCTACCTAAAATCCATAAAAGTAGCACTGATCCTCTGACACAACCAATAGTCTCTGGAAGGAATTGGTGCACTGAGTCAGTATCAATTTATTTAGAAAAATTTTTAAGACCTAAGATAGGCAGCGTAGATCATATTTTAAGAGATACGGAGTATTTTCTAAATGATTTATATGCTCATACACAAAATTCTGAGAAGGTTAAGGAAGTTCTTTTAGTGACCCTTGATGTGGTGTCATTATTCACAATGACACCAAATGACCTGGGGATAGAGTATCAATAAGTTTCTTGAGCTATGTTTCATGTAAATGAACAGATAATAGAACAAACATGTCAGTTACTCCGAATTGTTCTGGAGAATAATGTTTTTTTGTTTGGGAAAGACCTATACTGGCAGTCGAATGGCGTAGCTATGGGCACATCATGTGCCAATAGGTACGCCAATGCCATCATAGCAGTTTGAGAAACTAATTATGTGTTACATGGTCCTTTTTCTGATAGAGTATACTTTTTGAGAAGGTTTGTGGATGACCTCTTCATCCTGTGGAAAGGAAATGTTGATGAATTAGTTGAATCTGTACAATATAATAATCAAAGCACAACTTTTTTAAGTTTTACGTACACTTATTCGATTAAGAATGTAAATTTTTTTTGGATGTAAGTATTGAGAAGAATGAAGATGGTTCTATCATTATTAAGCAGCATTGAAAGGAATGTCATGCTAATCACCTCCTAGTGAAGGATAGTATGCACCTAGCTTATATTTTTAGAAATGTCATGCACAACCAGATATATAGGGCCTGTAGATTGAATGTCTTGGATGAAGATTTTGCCAGCAGACTGAGAAAGTTAGTAGTGAATTAAAAGATGGAGGCTACAATATGGATGACATCAAGAGTAGTGTGAAAGATGTTAATGGATTGAGAAATTCTAAGGCTAGACTCTATTTTTCAAAGAAAAGTGAGACAGCTGATGTGCCCTAAGAGAAAGCAGGTCATAGGGAAGGTTAGAATACCCTTCTATTATTCCAGTGATGTACACATTTATATGAATATAGTAAGGAAACTCTGGAATATCTTGAAGATAGACAAAGGCATTAAAGAACTGATAGATGAAAAACCCAGTTTTTCTTTAAAGAACCATAAGTCATTAAAAAGACAGTTATGTTACCCTAAGGTTCACAAAAAGCAGGAGACTGTGAGACCTAATATAGATTAAGGTACCAAAAAATGTGGTAAATGTTTGCACTGCAAGTACATAGTAGTTCGAGATTTGAACATCCAGATCAAAAGAAGATTTGAATTCAAAGTTTCAGCTACATGTGAAAGTGAACATATTGTCTATTTGGCTCACTGCACAGAATGCTGCAAATTTTATGTAGGGAAGGCTGACAGATCGCTGAAAGAAAGAACACATGAACATGTATATGCCATTAATAAGAAAAACAGGGTGAATGCATTAGCAAAGCATGTCATCAACACTGACCTTAAACATAGTTTAAAATTTTTAGCTATAGGGAGAACCTATGAAACTATCGGGGGGGGGGTGACTTGCGTAATGTTACAGAAGAATTAGAAGCCAAATGATAGTAAGACTCAGGGCAGATTTGGGCCATGAATTGAATGAATATGTCTCCTTACAGCCCAAGTTGAAATCTAGGCAACTTTTTAGATATTAATTTTATTTATTTATTTTTGTGTTGGACAGTTTTGATTAGATGTTTTTTATTCATGCTGTATTGCATATGCATATATTGTTATATTATAGAAATGCCTATTGAAAGTTTAATATTTATTAATTGTTTTGTGTAATAAATAGCCAGTAATTGCTTTAATTGTGAAATGGCAATTAACTTTATATGTCATGTGACTCAGGAGGGGCATGTATAAATGAAGGGGGTATAGTTGCTTTCATTTTGTATCAACATCTGATGAAGTGGGGTTACTCACAAAAGTGCTTGTGTCTATTAAAAATTGTTTGCACTGGATCCTGCAGCTGTCTGTTGTTTTTGCTGGAATTTTGGATATT
>NC_056733.1:25677819-25710319 GCF_019279795.1 Protopterus annectens
AATAGTAATATAGCCAAACAATGGTCCTAATGAAGAAGCTGTAACATTTGCTCTTGTAAACTTTATTTGTAGACAGTCTTTGAGGCAGATTAAGAATGTATGGTATTCTTTGGGAATAAACAGTGATGTTGGCTATCACTAAAGGTGGAAAAGCCAGGTGATTAGCTTCAGGGATCACAGGTCTTGTGGGTGTTGTTGCATGGCTTTGACAGCAATGTCATGCATGGATATAAGTACAGAGGTGTCTTCATTATGTAAGAGTGAAGACTGGAAAACACATCTGCTTACACCAGAATAGGGATTATGAGAATAACCTTGCATTTGTACATTTTGACGTTCTAAAATAATTTCAAGAGAAAATGAGGAAAATAAGAATCAGAAACCAACTGGCCATGCATGTTGTAACATAACCTTGGCTTGGCATTTTGGAGGTGGAATTATTAACAACTTATCATAGATTTTTGTTTTAATTGGGGAAACAAGTACATCACACATTACATTCCCACAAGTACAATGCACTTTCTTTGCTGTCATGGGGGTTAGATACTATTAATGAACAAGACAGAGGCAATGCATTATTTTGTCCGTTAAGGAGTGGCCGCATCAAAAATATAATTTACATCCAGAAAAAGATTAGGTTCCAGTGTCTCTTGTGAAACTCTCATGACTTCATGGCAGACTGGTTACAAATACATGCCCCTGGCCTGTTGAAATACCACATGACTGACATTTTGCCTGAATGAAAGGCAATTGCTCCCTGAAATAACATATGGTGGAGTACCCTCAGTATGTGACTCACTTCAAACATATGTGAATACATGTAACTTGGAGGGGCACTTTGCTTCGGACTATCTACCTTCAGTATGTGACTCACTTCAAACATATTGATGTAAGTACATGTAACTTGGGGTGGCACATTGCTCTGAACTATCTGCCTTTTGAAATACCCTTTTCCCTAAGGCAGGTACATCTTGTGGGTCAGGAATGTAAAAGGGACTGCCACATATGAGATGGCTGTGTTGAGCCAGCACCTCAGTTTAAACTTATAAGACCTGTAAATCTTGATGAGATGGCACATCAGTTCACTGAGCTGCAAACCCTGTGCTTGAAGAATCCAGTGTAAAGCCTCCATATGAAATCTGGCAAAAAGGATCACAAAAATGGAAATGGTCATGAGACCTAAGGCACTGACATAAATCTCAGCTTCATTGGGTGATTATGACATGATGTGCCATACTATAACCTGCAGTGTAAGTAGTGTATCTTGTGGGAGAAAACTCATCAGAATGTTGTATTCCCAATGTAGCCAGTGAACAGAATGGAATGAGATGGTTGTTGGTTGGTCTCTGCTAGGTTCACAGTATTGTTAGGAAGCTGAATTGATCTTCTTAGTGCAGTGAGGAGTCAGTCATTCAGTTATGGAAAGATATTTCTTCTGTGCAGTTTTAAATGCATTTTAACTGTTATTATATATTTGATGAACACTCTGGGGGTGAGGACAAAAGGAAGATTTGTTTACTGTCAGTGACAGTGACTATCTCCTACATGCAAGTTAGATACCTCCTGGACTCCATGAAAATTTATTTAGACATCCTCTAGATTGAAAGATCAGATCCATTCCCCTTATGACAAGCAAGGCAGCATACGTTGCCACAGAACTATAGCTATGGCATCTAGTGCCTTGGGTGGTCTCAAGGCTGACACCCTTCACAAAGTTGAGGATGAGAAAAAGAAAAAACAAGGCCTTCTGTAACTGTAGCATGCTACTTAACAGAATTGTATCAAGGAGCTTGCTATGGCTACTGACATGCTGAGCTCCTTAGTCCAGGCATGAATGAAGTATCAGCATTCATTCAGGAAGATGTCATATCACCATATCACCTACAGCTTCTTAAATGACCACTACCACTGCATTTTTACCCCATTAATAGCTGCTGATCATTGCACCTGGGGAAGCTATCACCTTTGTCACCTCCTACTTACAGCTCTGAGTGTCTCCATGACCAAAATGTTTCTTTTTAGAAGTATTTAGATTGTTGAAACCCGAGAAAGGCCCACCAAGTTCCATGAATTTCTCTGGCATAGAAAGAGTCTGTTATAGTATTTTGGTCTTTGTTGCTTGGTGGAGCCTTTTTCCTAATAGGGTTATCACCCCCTTTACTACATGTTTTTGATGGGACAGGATATCTGATAAGGGTACAGTAAGTAAGTGATGAGGAATGAAAGTTATTGTGTAAACATTACCCATGTTCTCCATCCTCCGTCTGTCATTGCTAATACTAAGCCAATATCACAGGAGGATGGTCAGTTTTCTGCTGACTACATCCAGAATGGATCAGTCAGAAAAATCTGCAGGAACATTATTGTTCTCTCTCTAGTGCTGACCACAGCTTATTGGACTACACCTTAGGTGGAACAGGGACGTTAGATGCTCGACCATCCCAGCATTCTCCTGCTAGTTTTTCTGCAGTCTATGCTGAAAACACATCTGACGTTGACTCTTCTAATTAAATGATATAAATACTGTGCAAGGTGAAATTTTGTGCACACATCTGTCAAAGTCTTGCACTGTGCTTTCATCTCTAGAAGGTACTTCTTAACTTCATCATCAAAGATGAGTTGATGAGTAAAGGGGCATCTAGGAAGGTCACTCCATCAACCCAAGTGTGAAGTACCTGTGTAATGCAGTACTAGTCATTGTATTATCATAATAATATTACTATAACACCAATATTACAATACTGTTAACATTAAAATGTAATGTATTATTATACTGACATTACTTTCTGTTACCATTGTAATACTCCAGCCACACCTTTAGCTATATGATACATTACATACAGCATAAATCTGGCCATATTTGAGGAAGTAGTGCCCTATGTCTTACATTTCTCTTTCACTGGCATATCTGGCAACTCATACAGTGCATGCTGCATTTTGTCAGTGGATTATCTCTGTAAATAGGCTAAGAAGGGTAAATGCTTCTGGACCCGCAAGGAAATAATGCAGATGTGAACATGCACTTTCTAAATATGTCTGTTGGCTGAAACTTCTCGTTAGGGTGATGGATAGCAGAGCAGTGTAGTGTGGTAGACATTCACAGAGCCACTGTAGAAAAAGTGGGATAAATTTTTTATGAATTTATCCATATTTTGCAATTTTTAAGGGGTTGGAATATTATACCTGCTTTCGACTCTAGCAGGCTTACTATGTCTAGGTTGTTCAATGCACCCAGATAGTTCAACCTAAAATGTCTTGCAGAGGCAGCAGTCTACCAAGGAGTACTGCAATGTGCATCTGCATGCCTTCTCTGCCTTTGGTTATGGGGATGGTACTGGGTCTGTGGGCCATCCCTCTTTTTTTTTCATGATATGGCAGTGCACATCAAATTTTAGGTCCTACAGGGGAGACACTGGGGAATCAGCATATTCCTTGTCTTCTTTTCTTCAGTTTGTGAGTAAAGTGGAAATTCTGTGCACTTTATCTTGGACATTGCTTTTCTGGGCATGCTATGGAATGGTCCCCCGTCAGAAGAGGAGGAGAAGACCTTTTAGGTGATAACGTTTACTGCAGGGACTTGCAAAAAATATATAACAGTTTCTTGCAGGTAACGATATTATTGAAGACAGAAAATGAGATCATTCCATTGTGTTGTGGGAATGACACTATACTTTATTAAAGCCAGTCACACCAGCCACGTCAAGTGAGGAGGAGAAGGTAAGCAAAAAAAATGCAATAGTCATGAAGGATGTAAATCTGTCATGACAAAAGAAGGAGATAGTGAGTTCTAGTGCAGAGCGAGACTGAGTTCACTGACATTTGTCATGAATGGATCAGACAAATGATGAAGGATTGTCCCAAGAAGGACATAACTTTGGATGCGATCCTAGTCTAGGTAGAAAGTGGTTATGGATGTCCATGTAAAGGCTCCTTTACAGTAATGATGTATAGTATAAAAAATAAAGTAAAATAAGATAAAATAAAACAAAAGACAATGGTTTGGTATTTTAGAGGAGTGGATTATAAGATTCTAGGAGAGAAGGTGAGGGATGAGTTAGAAGACATGGAGTAAACTGAGGGAGTTAGCAAGCCATGAGCAGGTGTCAGTGATGGAGTTCTCAGGGACATAGATAAGGGTGTGAGAAAAAGACAAAAAGGCAAAGAGAAAAGAAAAAGAAGGTCAATACATTTAAGTGGGAATTAGAGATTAAAATTAGGGTAAAACAGAGGGTCTACAAGAGGTGTAAGGGAGAAGGTATAGAGGTGGAAGAAGCACATTATGAAGAGTCTAGCAAAAAAACAGTAAATACAGGCAGGCAAAGGTTAAAGTTGAAAGGCCATTAGCAGAGGGTTTTAAAAAGGGAAGTAAATGCTGTTTAGGTACATAACAGAAAGATGGAAGAGGTAAAGCAGAACAGGATGTGCAAAGAGTGGAAGAAGACTGTGAAAGGATGGAAAAAGCAGAGGTACTGATAGAATATTTTGCTTCAGCCTTCACAAAGTAAAGCAAGAGGAGAGCAGCATGTTGGAAGCAAGACTAGGTAAAAACAGCAGCATACTGGGCAGTCACCAGGATAGTGTAGTAGTAGGTTTGGGGGAAAATGTCACTCTTTATATTGAATAAAGTACAAAGAACATATGGACTGCGTCCCTGACACTCAGAAATCTGGTCAGTTTGATGGCACACTAATAGATCACTGGCTATATTAAAATGTTTCTCTTGTGATAACCTCATACAATGATGGAGCTGAAAAAAGCATGGGGAACTAATGTCTGGTTAGCTTAAAAACTGGAGCAGGGAAAGTCATGCAGAGACTCATGAAGGGAAGAAAGATTGCACTTATAAGGGCCAGCACTCTCCAGGCTAGCAGGTGACATAGTTTTTGCACAGAAAGAGCTGTAAGTCAAACATGATTAAGCCTTATGAATGGTT
Organism: Protopterus annectens; assembly: GCF_019279795.1. Lineage (NCBI taxonomy): Eukaryota > Metazoa > Chordata > Ceratodontiformes > Protopteridae > Protopterus > Protopterus annectens. The sequence goes on from NC_056733.1 coordinate 25,682,753, forward strand.
TACCGTTGAACTTGACAGAGGAATGCCAGCAGACACAAAAGTCCTTTGACTCTGTCCCAAACAGGAGGTTAAGAGAGAATCTGGAGAGATTGGCAGAGATCCAAGACTTAGGAACTAGATAGATCCATGCTTGAATATCAGGGCACAGATGATTATTTTCAGAAGAACAATGTTAGGAAATAAGGAAGTGTTTAGTTCATTTTGGATCCACTACTCTTCAGTGCATTAATCTTATCAATATCTGAGGGAACAGAAAATGGGATCACCATCTTTGTTGATGACACAAAGAAAGATGGAGGATGGAGGAAGAGTCTAAATAAGGATTTGAAAGGTTGAGCAGGTGGCCAGAAAAGTAGCAGTTGAGACTCAGAGCAAACAACTGCAAAGTGTTACACTTAGACCACAACTACTGTAGTATGAGGTATCAGATGGGATGGGGGAACTGTCACCTAGAAAGCATAAAAGGATCTGGGTATCTGGGTGTGTTGGTCACACTTAGAACGGACCACCAGAAGCACAGTGAGATGGCAACAACAGACACAATACTAGAGAAAATCCTGAGAGAGACAAATTCCAAAACCAGCGCAGTAATGTTTTCACTCTTCAGGGCCTTGGTTAGACCACACCTTGAGTTATGCACACAGTTCTTGTGGAAATGTAGAGAAAATGATATTAAACTACTAGGAGTAATTCAGAGAAAACATATGAGAAAGAATCAAGAGATGGAGCTGAAGGAATATGAGCACTGGCTATCACTGGAGACAGGCAGAGATGGTAGGACATGATACTGATGCACAAGATCATAGCAGGGATATGTGATGGGATCATTTTGGAGAGGAAGGATATTGAGGAAGAAGGGAGAAAGGTAGCAATTTTTTGAGGACTAACTAATACTTGGATCTCTAAGAGACAGATTTGTTGACCCAAAGAGCACAGGACAATGAGTGCCAATGAGAAAGTCCACAAAGTCCTTCAGGTGGGTATAAGGCAGGTGGGAAAAGGATAACGGTGATGATAGAGGTGGAGGAGAGGTAGAACAGTAATGCACTCAAAAGGGAGGATAGATAGGTTTATTGACAACTTCTGCCATCAAGCAATAATAATAATGTAATGACAATGCATACACACTAAAAAAAATGCTACTGCACAAACACTTTAGTGTAAGACATTATAGAAATGTATGTCCAGCTAAGTACGGGAAACCTCACAAACATATTTTTCAAAATACGAGCCTGAAATTAAAAACATTAATGCATGACTGTTATTATGGAAAGAAATAACAGAAGTTGTTGAGATAAAGAGACTGTATGATGAATAAATGATAAACATGTAACAAAGGATGTTCACATCAGGCTGAATTTAAACATTTCTTTATCAGTGGAAGCAGTAAATGAAACTCTAAGACTACACAAGGTTTCCAAGTAAAACGAAATCCATTGACATGTAATCAAGTATAAATAATTTTAACAGAATACCATTCATGGCTCCAGAAGTATGCAATGACTCATATCAGAAACTTTTTTTTCAAAGTCTGGGAAAACATGATACAGCTTGTGAATGCAAATTTAAGTTAAAGAAAATATTTTCTGCTTCTGACAGGACTAGTCACACAGCAAAGGCCAGAATGACTATAGAACAAGGTACAATGACTATGTATAGTTATAATCTATTTGAACTTGAGGCCATTCAGGGCGATTATACCTAGGTGTGAATGTGTGTCTGTCTATGTTTGCATGTGTGTTGAAGGAGTACTAAGTTTTCAGCATACTTCATGGCTCATACCACATCTTAGATTTGCAGTTTTTTTTCTCCAGTAAAAGTTCACTGGCAACTCCAGTGCCACTAAATTAGCAGCTTTGCCACACCAAAAAACATAAGGAAAGTTCTTCTATTACTGTTATTTACTGGGAGGACACTGATTCCCACACAATGATTCTCTTCTGTAAAATGATTTTTTAAAGATAGTACAGAGTGTCGCTTTAGTTGCCAGAAAGGCTAAGTTATTGGACAGCCAACAGTATAAAGTCCAATTTCAGTGGCAGAACAGTGACTGTTGTGTTACTCAAGCATTTCCACAGGATCCCTGCACTTCATGACATGGGGGACTGCACCCCTCACACCCATTTGACATATATATATATATATATATATATATATATATATATATATATATATATATATATGTATATATTTATTAAATATGAGGTCACATAGTCTAAGATTCTGTGGTCTGAAGGATGCCTCAAATTCACTATTAATCACACAGTTCTGAGAATCACAGCAATGGTCCTCAGCATTACAATTAGCACACCCAACTTCAGCCATTCATCCATCCATCCCTCCATCCATCTGTCCATTCATCTATCCATCCATCTGTCTGTCCATCCATCCATCCATCCATCCATCCATCCATCCATCCATCCATCCATCCATCCAATGCAGGACTGAAATACTACTGTGCCCACCACTGAAGCACTGGGTACAAGAGACGATACAACATGGATATAACAGCATTTTCATCAGAGGTCTCCACTTAAGTGTGGCACACATGCAAACACAGACAGACACACATGCACACCTAGGTATAATGAAGAACAAACAATCAACCTATGATGTATTTGTATGGAACTGGGAAGAAACTGAAGTGCTAGGAGAAAACCAACATGGATACAGAGCAGTGGAGAATGAATTGTTGTCATGGACGGTATCTGACCTGAATAATGCTCTGGTTTCTCAAGTTTTGTGGCAGTAGAATTAACCTCTGTGCCACATTCACATCCTGATTTGTTCTTAATCACTTTAGTCAGTTCCTTTAGTGGGTAGAACATTCTACAAACTGATGCCATTCCACACTTGGAGCATTCATGCCCTAATACACAGAGTTCCTAAGGTACGTTCCACAGTGGCAGTTCACTGTGCACTGAATGGACCCCTATACAGATGTTGGCCAGGGAAAGTATGAACACTGTCACTGCCACTATTGAATAGGCACAACAGGTATGCTTGGGCCCATCACTCTGACATAATCCAAGAGGTCATATCCAGGAGCTACTGGGCATTGTCCAAAGGCAGACACACATAGCTCTTATTTGTATTAAGAATTACCCCATAATTGTAATGATCTACACTAACTAACACTACCTAAAGCTATTGTTGGGTGGGTGTTACCAGTCAAAAATCACTCAGGCAAGAAAAGGCAAGTACAGTCCACTGCTAGAAGACCTCTTCTACCATAAACAATGCATTGTAAAAAATGGTGGGAGCACAGAAAGGGTAACATTGTAGAGCATTCTCCTTGGTGTTTCCCAGGGGATTTAAGTCCACCAAATGTTCATTAACTCATTCACTGGCATCTAAAGCCCTCCAGGGTCAGTGGCATCACAGCTTGAAGGGGGATCGTTTGAAGCTAATAATTCAAATAATCCAAAACTAATTGGCATTTATTTATTTATTTAGTTGCATTTTGTTTACCAGGAAAGCCCACTGGGCCATACAGAACCCATTTTCAGTGGAGCCCCAGGGAGAAAAGCTCCACAGTACATGAATTTAATAAACTGAGTTACAAAACACTTGAATTTCATAGAAAAAAATATGTGCATAATACAGACTAAAACCATAAGAGAAATGTAGAGTAGTATAGTCTGAACACTCAGTCAGTATAAGTAAATTTTTGCATTGTATAATTTCTATACTGTCTCTTTCTACAGTAGTATTTTCTCACCATGTAAAATAAGGTTGATAAGAAAAAGCAGAGTATACATAGTCTAGGGGGGCTTGGTGCAGGTGCACTTCCAGCTTGAGGATATGTGGTTGTGAAGGGAAGTTTTTAAAGAGGCAGGATTTTGAGTTGTTCTAATTGATAGAGGTAGAGCATTCCAGTGTTTGGCTATAGAGCATGAATAAAGAAGCTGGCCGTGTGAGAGGTTAGGTTTGTGAACCTGCAAGAGCTTCTCATCCCCTGATCTAAGAGGTCTGTTTGGGTAGTGGTAACTAAATATAGAACTCAGGGCAGGACAATCTAGGGTTTAAAGAGCATTTTCTGAACTGTGGTTAGTTGCAAATAGGTGAGACAGTTTGGTAGTTCTAGCCATTTCAGTGACTTAAGAGCAGTGTAGTGATGCATGAAGTACTTAGAATTAGTTCCAAATTTGGCAATTTTATTGTAGTATGTCTCAATTTGGATTTTGAATAGCTTTGGATGTTGATGAGTAGAGGGGCACTGTACAGGAGGGAGGGTAATAGGTAAATTGTATCTAGGGTTAGTTTTGATGGATGGGCTTAGGAAGTGATTATGTCTACAGAGGATTCCATGTTTATGATGTATTTTGTGAATGTTGTGTTGTATATGCAAGTCAAATTTCATGTGTCCATTGACAGTGACTCCAAGGAGCTCTGTGTGGTTAACAACTTTGATTACAGCCTTACTATGAGAATAGATGGTGAACTTGGTTTTATTTAAGGGGGTTGTATTCTTGGGTCTGTATTAGCATGTTGACAAAGCTGAATATCAAATGCCCTTACATTGACAAATATTGCACAAAATGCCTAAATCTTGAACGGCCAGAGCAGCGATTTTTTTCCCAGGGGGAAAAAAAAATTGCTGGGCTGTTGTCGGGAATTTGCCATTTCTTCCACTTTAGCGCAATCTTGGAGTTGGTATATTTAGGTGTGGGGGTGTGAAGCCCCCCACTTTATTTTGTCTGTCGGTCTGTTTGTTTTTTTTGTTGTTGGCTCAGTGATTTTTTTCCCTGGGGAAAAAAATCCCTTTTCTGGCTATTCGAGATAGTGACATTTTGTTCAATATGTGTTGATGTAAGGGCGTTCGATTTTTTTGCCTTGTCGACATGATAATATAGACACATTTTCTTAGCGGTGAATAGAATAATTTTGGTTTTGTTTGGGTTCAGGGCTAGGTGGTTGTTGTGCATCCAGGATTCAGTGGAGGAGAAGGCCTTTGGGGTTAGTTGTAGTACATAAGCACAACACCACTCTCAAGTCACAAACCTTTTTAATGTTATTCCCAGTTGTAGAACAAAATAGAACTCGTATGGAACCACACGTTAGAAATATCAGAAAAAAATTGACGCCAGAATAAAACTATTCTTAAAGCAACATGTTGTTATTAAATTCTTCCTTGATAAATATATTACATATACATATTTTTAATAAATAGATTTTCATACTGTGCCTATTAATTAATTAATCTATTAATTATTTAACATTAAAAAGAGGTTTGATAAAAAAAATAATGACTGATGCCTTTTTTCTGCATCTGTCTTTTAACACTCAATAAAGTTCTCTAGTAGATTTAGTTTTTTTTTAGTATTACCTCTTTTGTATAACTTTTGACAGCCTCTATTATAGCAAATCTAAACTTGCTTCCTCCCCTCTTGTCTGTAGCTGTGCTGTGCAAGCATTTTTCATATCTTTTTTTTAATATAATATAAATGTACATATATCCCTCTGTCTTAATAATCTTTCAGTCTTCCTATAAAAATGAGGAGAGGACAGTGCACATGCATATATTAATATACACCACCATACTGGATTTACAATTGCCCCTAGTTGTATAAATTTTAGTTTATTCCCAGTTGTGAAACGACAATACAGTAAAAACACAGTAACAGTTAAGCGCTTTCACCCAGGTATATCCCGAGCTTCATCAGAACATAATAGTACTGTTTGTTAATCATTTTTATATAATTCAAAATCATTCCAGCCAATAATTTAATCTCATGCATATTGATTAGACTGATGTCATTGCTAAAATTCTTACTCTTTAACTAGTTCATCCTCACTTGTCTGTACTTATTAAACTCATGGTGTTAAAATTGTACCATCAATTCTTTAAAAATCATACAAAATCAATAACTCGAAACTACACATTCCTGTCTAAAAAATAAATGTATTAAAATACACTAATCCTCTAAAAGTTTGGCCGCCCTCAACTTCAGGACACTGTTTATACTCAAATGATCATTTAGACCAGTTTTTTTAGTTGAATCTAGTTTTAGCTGCCAACGTAATTCTTTATATTCTAAGTGGGCTTTCCATAGACCACCCCTAGCATCTTATTTAATTTGTTCCAGGACAACAAACTTAAAAATACTATCTGAACATTCTCTCTGGTGCTTGTATAATGCATTGGTGTCTTTTTTCATGGTAACCTCATACATGTGATATATGCCTTTTCAAAGGCCTCTCGGTCTTGCCTATATAGAAACTATAACATATTTGACAAATGCTGATGTAAACCACCCCCTTGCTGTTACAATTAAAATGTACTTTAACCCTCATCTTAAACTTCCTACAGGGAACAATAATGTTGTCCTGTTCCAAAATGTTACTAGATTGTTGGCAGAAACCACACTTGTGCATTCCACAAATCTTTTGGGATCCGCTTGTAGTATTTTCTGTTCCTTGATGTTCCAACATCTCTTTGATATTCATATCCCTTTTCTTTATAAACATGGGTGTTGGGGGAATAAACTTGCTAATCTCATTGTTTATAGTCAGTAACCTTCAATATATATTTCTTAATAATGTTCTCAATTTCACTAGAGTAAGCCGTGTGCATGTGAATGAATCTTAAATCATATTGGAAACAATTCCTATCATCATTTTTGCTTGTGACCAGTAACTCTTTCCCCAAAACTGTGTCATATTTCCCATTTCTTTCCTTTTTAACGTCTTTGATCAATTGGTTAACCAAACCTTTAGGGTAACCTCTCTCACTAAAGAATTGTTTCATTAAATTCATCTCTTCCAAGAAAATTATATCCTCACTACACATTCTCAAGGCCTTAATCAATTGCCCCTTAATAATGCCTTTCTTTTGATTATATGGATGTTCCCTCTCATAATGAAGGTATGCATTAGAATGTGTAGGTCTCAGATAAATCTTGGAATGGAATTTATTCTCACCACAGCTCTTTTATATTGTCACATCTAAATAATTTATTTCTTCTCTAGACATGTGCCAAGTGAATTGCAAAAAAGGGGTTGTGGTACCTATGTAATCCAAGAACTGAACTAACTGTATAACCGTACCCCTCCAAAACAAACAAATATCATCAAGAAATCTAGTGTATAATGAAATATTTTCCTTCCATGAGGTTTCAAATATAAATTTCGTCTTCCAATAATATAGTACAAGATTTACATACAACGGAGCACATGGGAGGCCCCATGGCCACACATTTCTCCTGTTGATAATGTTCACCAGAATAGAACATGAAATTATTCTTTAAAATTGTTTCCATGAACTCCATTATTAGGTTCCTCTGCTCATTACTTAAATAACTAACTTCCAAGAGAATGTCCTGGAACCAGTCTAAACCCTCATCTAGAGGAATGCTAGGGAATAAATCTACAACATAAATAGTTGCCATGCACACATCCTCTTCATACTTGTCATGGGTAACTTTACTCAGAAAGCCCCATGAATCCTTGGGAATGTGCTGTAAAGATGTTACATATTGTTTCAAAATGTGATCTATGTATTTGGCCAAAGGCTCAAGTTTGCAGCCCGACCCCGCAACTATAGGTCTGAAAGGTGGTCTCTCTATATTTTTATGAGTTTTGGGAATTCCAAAGACCACTGGTATCTTAGGTCGAGTTACTGTTAAATAATCCAAAAGTTTTTTGTCAATAGTGCCCTGTAGAAAGTGGTCATTAATATAATAATATACTTTAGAATAGACTATAAAAATCTCATTTCTAGAGGCTACACTGTATTTACCATTGTCGTTTAGAATTTACAACATACTGGTTTCATAGTCAATAGCATCCATTAATACCACCCCTCCCCCTTTGTCAGGCTTCATTACCCTACAACCTCTATTTTTTAACATATCAACCAGTTTTTTGTCACTCTCCAGGAAACTGGTAGTAGCTATTTGTTGGTTGTTAATTTTTCTGATCTCATTTTCCACCAATTCCTCAAACACTTTCAAGGTAGGGTTTAAAGGGGGGGGGGGGTTGTAGGTGCTTTTCCTGACCATGACATTACCACTTGCCTTAATGTCCTTAAATAAACATTTAAGATTCATTTTCCTCACAAACAATTTCAATTCAATGAGGGTGTTAACTGTTCTTAAAAGTCTGGAGGGACATATTGAAATCTCCTAGTGAAAAGTTGAAAAAAAGTGTCATCCACTGTTAAATCCATGTAGTTATATATATGAAAATCATCCTTAATATTCACTACACCAGAGTGGATCCTTGTTATATTTTCATTTTCACCTGCCTGGAAACCTACTAGTTCCATTGATTATTGTGAAAGACTCTCTTGTAATTCCCTCTCCTTGAATTCCCCCCTCCCCTCCCCGTGTTGTTTGTATTTCTGTATTCCCAGTGGTTGTTGGCCCTTTGTTTTCCGCCAATCTCTTGCTTCTCCTGAGTAGAGGGGGTACATTGTCTAAAGAGTCTTAAGGGTCTTCACCAAATGTGTTTGAAGTGTGATCATTAACTCTGTTAAACACCTCACTATTATCATGCCCTAACTCTTTATTCAACCTTTCAGTACTTCTGGGTGGTGAGGGATATGCCCTGCCTTCCCTGTGCTCTATGAAGTCCATATTCATCGTCCTAATTTTTCTTTCCAAAACCTTACTGCAGTGTTTATTTATTTCATTAAAAATATTAACACATTTTGTTCTTTTTACATCAAATATTAAATCTGGTGTTAATTTAACACACAGGTTGTTAACTTCATTCAACATTTTGTCCCTTTGTTCACAGTAATTTCTAACCATCAGGTTCAAAAGTTCAATACCAAAGTTATTAAACAATTCAATTAATTATTAGTGGTAATTACTATTCACATCCAGATTGTTAGGGTATTTCACAATTCTTAAACCCTTGGGAACCCTCCATACATTTATACATTCATTAAGATAATCTATTTCCATTTGCAACCCCTTAAGTTGCATTAACTTGTTTTTAAACATCAATAAAATGTCCGTGTAGGTCTTTGCATTGATTTGTTGTGCTTCAAAAAAGTTATACTGCTTACCAGCCCAAGCTGAAAAGTCAAAATCATCACTGAGGTTGTTTGTTGCATTAACTCCTCTTCCAAGGTGTTTGTTCAAGTTATTTCCAGTCAAAGAGGCTGTAGTTCCTCTCATTGCTTGGCTGTTCAGCCCGGATCTGCCATTGTTCATTCTTGTTGACGTCGCATTCGGGCCCTGTGATTGGTGGATTCCTTCTGCCAGGAACTGCTGCTGATTCCCAGGTAGACTAGTATTCAGAATGTTGTTTTGGTTCAGCTGATTCGCCGCAATCCACTCCACCAAGTCTATCAATCTCTGAAACTCGGTCTGAGTGACCGGTTTATCAGAACTGGATAGAGGATTCTCTAAAATGACCCCCGCAGTCGATGTTAAAAGCTCCAGTGACTCTGCCATGGTGTCCAAACAGCCATAAACCCAAAAGAGAACTTGAACAAAACTGTAGATAAGCAAAACACCACTCTCAAGTCACAAACCTTCTTTTTAATGTTATTCCCACAGTAACAGTTAAGCGCTTTCACCCAGGTATATCCTGAGCTTCATCAGAACATAATAGTACTGTTTGTTACTCATTTTTAGATTATTCAAAATCATTCCAGCCAATAATTTAATCTTATGCATATTAATTAGACTGATGTCATTGTTCAAATTCTTACTCTTTAACTAGTTCATCCTCACTTGTCTGTACCTATTAAACTCAATGTGTTAAAATAGTACCATCAAATGTGTAGTTTAGAGTTATTGATTTTGTATGATTTTTAAAGAATTGATGGTACAATTTTAACACCATGAGTTTAAAAGTTTATGTAGTAGAGAGGTTGTGTTTGTGTGTGGAGAGGAAGGTGTGAGTATGTGGAGTAAAAGCACAAAATTCAAAATTTCCAGTGTGCGAGATTTTAAATTTCGCAGCTCTGAGTTTTCATGGTTTTAAATTTTTGACTTTATTGCTTCGAAGTACATTTCAGTATTTCGAGGCTATAAAGTGAATCTACATATATATCTATATATATATATATATATATATATATATATATATATATATATATATATATATATCTGGGGAGAGAGAGACAGAGAGAGATGCATATACATACACAAAGTATGTCTCCTTACCCATACCACCAAAAGTTAGCCAACTGTATACAAACCAGTTTCACTGTATGGAAAGTAAGGAAGCATTATTAGTGTAATATTCTAGTCTAATGCACTTAGGCAGTGCACCACCTATAACAATGTATAGTGATCTTCTTCTGTGCATAACTCTGAGGTCAGATTGTGAGAGAAGAAAAAAAAGAATGACTACGCAGTCCCCCCCCCCCCCCACACACACACACGCACACATGCACACATTGCTTACAATCAAATTGGTGGAACTCAAATTCACATACAGTATATCTTTGGGGGTTTGGATGAAATGAGAACACCTCGATCAAACCACAAAGAAACAGGAAACACACAGACCCTAAACAGAAGAAACCACAAACAAGAACTCAGCCAAAGAGCAATGTTTTGGGAGATGGCAATGCAACTGGCTGAATCGCTGTGGCCATGATCAACTGCTTTCACACACATCCTTCTCGGACCATCTCAGCGATATATTGCATGCAATGCTGGTGTTTGAATGTGATATAAAATAAATTAGTGCCAGCTGGCAAACTTGTTACTTTTAGATTTGATTCACAAACCTCTCAGTGGAAAAGGCAGGTGGGAAAGACAGCAGAATGCAAAGGCAATATCTGCTCACCTGTCTTGATGGAAAGAGTGGGTATGCCCGTGTGTGTGGACATAGCTATTAGTAGGATCATCCCCAATGGACAGTAGGGAGAAAAATAGAAGATGGACTGCCAAGCATGGTCAAACCATTGTATCCTGCTGGTAGCTTACCCATACATGCACAGGGGAATAAGTCACATTAGAAGAAAAATCAACCTCCCCTGACGACTGTCTGAACAGTGCCCCCTCTCAGCTGATATTCAACAAAGTGAATGGAAATGCATGAACATCCTGGCTGTGAGAGAGATAAGCAAGCAGAAAGGGAGGCCACAGTAAAGCATTCCAACTTGTTTAACTCAAATGCACACTAGTCGTGCAAATTAGACTGTTTTACTTAAGCATATTGGCAATATCAGTCATTTCAATCTACAAAACAACTTTCATGCCTAGCAATTATAGCAACTTTGATGAATGCATGAACCTTAGATGCCTGACTGTGGTTAAAAATAATGGCAATAATAAAGCATTTCAAGTTTGTTTAATACAAATGCACAATAGTCTTAACAAGTTATTCCAGCTTATATTACACATAAGCAGATGCATAGCTGGCTCAAGCAATGGCCTGTGCCAGTACCATGAACCAGCACTCCTCCCCCTCAACTCTTCAAATGAAAAAAAACAGATGTTCTTCCAGTGACTCACCAATCAGGTGGCCAGATGCACAACATGTCCCCCTCCCTCTTTTCCATTTTTATGTCCTGAGCCTGACCCTCCTTGATCATGTTTTATTAATATAATAATAATAATAATAATAATAATAATAATAATAATAATAATAACAATAATTTATTTTTATAAACTGCAGCAAACTGCTTGCACAAATATAGCAAATGGATGCTACAGTTTATATTCTGCTTGCATGGAGTGCTAAATCTTTCAGGTTTTAGTTAAAAAAAGAGATTTATTTTTACTTTTAAACAGTAGCAAACTGCTTACTACAGTGTATCAAGCAGTTGCTATTGTTTAGACCACAAATAAAATGAACAAAGGCAGACACAGCGACAACACAAACTGGATTAGAACACACCCAGAGGTAATGAATCCAATAAAAGTTATCACCTAGGGTTCCTTCTCTTTTTGGTTTACCTAAGTTACATAAGTGTATTTCTGATCTACCAATGAGAGTGTTAGCCAATGCTAGGTCATCTATTAATTATGCTAATGCTAAATATATGGACAATATTTTAAAGAAATATGTTATAAAGCAATGTCAGATATGTGAAGACTCTTGGTCCTTTTTAGCGGCCATTAACCAAAGGAGTTTTGAGAGGGAAGTGAACTTTAACTAATGATGTGGTGGATTTATTTTTTTCAATTGCACACACTTTGGGTGTTGAATGTGTTGTAGAAAGGATGAGGTACCATGGAGCCCCTGATAATGAAGTGAGGATCGTCGAGGAACTTTCAGATATTATACTTACGAGTAAATTTTGTCATGTTTGATGGTGAAATTTATTTACAACAGGTGGTGGTTGCGATGGGGTCCCCTTGTGGGGCTAGTGTGGCCAATTTGGTTATGGCCCACTGGGAATACCATTATGTTTTTAACAACACAGACATCATGCAACCTATCTGTTTTTATATGAAGTTCCTAGACGATATGTTCATTTTATTTAGGGGGAATGGGGCATCAGCAAATGAACTGTTAAGGTACTTTAACTCAACTACAACTTTTTTAAGGTTTACCAGTTCCTTCAAGGAAGACAGAATTTCTTATTTAGATGTATGGTTAGTGAAGGACAACCTATTAGGTTGTTATTCAGCCAGTGTACATCGTAAGGAAACATATTCTAACACTATGCTGCACTTTACTAGTTGCCACCTCCTACACCAAAAGAGATCAGTAGTAAAGGGGCAGTTGGCTCATGCTGCAGGGAGGTTACTAAGGAAGCACAGTTTTTAGATGAGTGTGACCTGTTAAAACAGATGTTTATGAACAGAGGATACCCTGAAAAATTTGATGGAGAAATTGTGGTAGAAGTTTTAGAGAAAAGGAGGAGAGTGATTTATAGACCTATTTTGTGTTTTCCAGGTGAACTGTCAGTGTTAGATAATGGTGATAGAAATGTAGTCCCTATTTTGGGTAGAGATACAGTTGGCTCCCTCCAGTCAAAGTATTTAGCCTCTAGTTTTGTCACGCAATATAGTATTGATGCTTACAAAATAAGGAGTATTTTGCCTAAGAACTGGAGCGTTCTTTTAACAGAAGAAGAAACTGTTGATAAAATAGACCATAACCCACTGGTTATTTTCAAGAGGGGTAGAAATCTGAAATCTTTAGTGGAATTCCCTAGGCAGATTTATGCACGTACCTCTGGCATGTATAAGTCCGAGGCTTGTATCTATTGTAGATATATGGCGCCTGGCTGTACATTTACTATTCGGGATAGGTCTTATAGGGTCAATGGTAGGTACAATTGTAATACTAGGTCTGTGACATAATGCCCATGCTTTTATGTTGGTAAGACCAACAGAAATCTATGAACATGTTTATAGCATTGCTAAAGGAAGGAATGCAAATGAGGTGGCTAGACATTGTAATAGTAACCCGGGGCATTCTTTTTCATTTAGGGTGATAGACCAGATTTTGATGGACAATAGGGGTGGTGCTTTAGGTTTACTATTAGAGAGAAAAGAAGTATTATGGCAGCTTAGCCTGGATTCTAGTAGGAAACCAGGTCTAAATGAGGTGATCTCCGTTTCTTGTATTCTTAAGTTGAGCAGCCTTAGTAGATATGTAAAAAAGCATTTTATAAAAGTGTTTTGTATTAGTTTAATATTTATATTTATAAGGGTTATGAGTAGTACCCACTTTTCATGTCTTAGTTTTCTAGGTTAGGTTTTTATGACAAGTAAGGTTTTTCATAAAATGTTTTTAAAAAAACTGTTCAACATTAAGTACAAGGTTTAGGGTATTGTATTGTTATATAACTTTAATGTTTTAATTGATGTTAATTGAACAATGTGTTTGATAGGGTGATGTAGTTTTGGAGGGAAAGTTTTTAATTTAAACTTGGTGCTTGTTTTGTATGAGTTTGTCTGAGGAAGTCTGGTGAATCGACCAGATGAAAAGCATTTTACATTACCTTTTGTGCTGTTTGGAATTTATTAAAACTTTTATTGGATTCATTACCTCTGGGTGTGTTCTTATCCTGTTTATAATTTAGACCACACACAGAGTGCTACACCTCTCAGGTTTGATGTAAAATGCAATACTGGCTTTAAATGATGGTATTGCATCAGAGATTGAGATTGGCTGATCACACACCCCCCTCAACCCTTTGCACTGTGCCCTAACTATGCTACTGCTCAAAAGCATACTAGTTATTCAAAGCCAGATTAACAACTGTTTAACTTGTGCTAACAACAGCAGGGTCAGCCACTTTCATTCACAGACAGCCCAAAGCCACAGCAATTACATAAAATTTGTTGAGTGGGCACATTTCATATGTTTATTTGTGACAAATATTGCTTCAGTGTTTCAATTTTATTAATAAAACAAACTGTAGCCACAGTAAAATACTCAACTTACTTGACAAAACCATATACAAGTCCTGCAATTTCATAATAACTGCCATTTCACTAGAGCAAATGATAACGTCTGTCACTGTCAGCTATAGACAGTCCCTATAACCAAAAATTGCAGTTACTTTGTTGACTGTGCTCTTGTCAGATGTCTGACTGGGATAAAAAAAAACAGTTGCAGTAATACAGTTCATCTTTGTTTCATTTCATATATACAAATTAGCCAGACACAGTAAAGTATTCCATCTTACACCACATCATTACTTATTGGTTCCACAAACCTGAACACTGTATTTGGTTAAATGCCAGGATAAATAATAAAAAATACTTACCTGATATGATCCAAACCATCTTGTGTAAGCTGCACAACTACAGCATTTCTTTGCAGATCCTCAGTGGTGCTGCGGCAGCGTTGTCACCTCACAGCAAGACGTTGTCTCGTTCGATTCTCAGCTAGAGCGTCTTCTGTGTGGAGGCATGCGTGAAGGAGTGTGCCTTCGTTGAAGGTTGTGCATCAGGGCTGGTAACTCGGCACGTAAAAATTCACTACCAAACATTAGCGGACCGGAGTTCTGCTCTGGCGACCCCTAACCGGGATAAGCCAAAAGATACAACAACAACGACAACAGTGCCGTTAGCTACAGATTTCCATTTTCACAATGTCTATAAGGTCACCTCAATGTAAAAAAAGTGGGTTTTCTGCTCTATCCTGGCCGTGATCAAGGGAATGAATCAGACAGCCTCAAAGGATTTATCTAAATATTAGGGTGATACAGTGAAAAGCCTGCAAATTGCTGTGTTCAGTGTAAAACATTTTCCTTGATGGACTGCACACCCATGGCTGCTATTAATAGGAGCATCATGGCATCAGTTTTCCTTCAATTAAAATAAAATAAAATAAAATTTAGTAAAGTGCCATGAACCAAATGGCATCTTTCATGGCAACCTAGTTTGTCTATAGCTAGTTAAAGGTTAAGCAATACTACTTAATATAGTGGTCATACTTTGTGTGACATCACCAAATAATTTCTTACACCACTGCATGCACACCCTTTATGTATATGTCCACTCAATACCACATGTTATTCCTCAAGCTACAATCCACTATCTGCTTCTGGCCATACAAATGCTATTCTCTCAGATTTATAAGCACTGCTTAGCTTATGGCAACTAGTCATCCCCTGACACTGTAAGCAATGCAAATAGAAAAAGAACATCATTCCACTATACAAGGAATTTCTTTTTCTTATAAAAAATGTAATACATAAAGAAACTGCCATGAAGAGACCTTTATACGAATCATCATTAATAATCATTGGCTCATAGGTAAGTACTAGGTTAGCTGCCCTTGCAGGCTATTTAAGCCTAGCTTTCCCTTTTTGTGCATGAAATAACCTATCCCATTCGGTTATAGATTGGCCTTACCAATCCCATGGTTGATAAATATAAATTACTCCTAATGAGAATAACTGTAATCATACCATAGATACTTTGAGGGGACCCATGAATGGTATAAAGCACTCGAGAGCTGCCCATGAACATTAGTATGGGGGGGCAGCCCAGGGGTAAATTTTCTATTTCCAGTCCATTTATCCAAGTTATTAATCCATGAATAAAATATCTAAATTTGATATAGAATCAGTTTTGGAAAATAGAAAGCCTTTCTTAAGAGACTTTTAATTAACTATAGTGTCTTTTTTAACGATTTATTTAGTTGTGACTTTCATTAATCAGTTGCCAAGCTCAGCGATATTAGGCATTTTACTGAATTTTATTCTAAGTGAAAGAAAGCAGCTACCTTTCTTTAATTATATTGCCTAAGAAGAGGATGCCTCCAACTTTACATATGCTTTATTGTGCCTGTATAAATATTTTATTAAAATGATGAATTGTGTTGGTAGTCTAAATAGTTTTATAACTTTAAATAAGTATTTTCAACTTATTGACTCAAAGACTATCTCAATATCAAGTCTAAAGAAAAAGACTGTTTTAAGTGTAAATATTATTTTTATATTGTATTGAATAAATCTTTTACAAATAAAACCAAGCTGATCATTATTTATTTAATACACACACACACACACACACATATATATATATATATATATATATATATATATATATATATATATATATATATAAAAGCACACGCACATATGGGGCTACTTCAGTAGACTGAAATCCTACTTACCCAACCAAGATGAAAAACCCAAAACTCCAAAAGACCAACCGCTCGAACACTGACAGATCAGTATGAGTATGTAACTGCTCACCCAACCCTACAAACACACTAAAACCAAAGCAAAGAAAACCCACCTATATGGGGGTGGGCTTTGCCTCTCCACAACCTCTTATGTGGGGCACTGTGCCCACCACACCCTCCCTAACTAAATATACCAACTCCAAGATCACACTACCATGGAGGTAAGGGGCAAAGGTCAACATGCTGGCCAAACGGTTACTTACCCATAGTGATCTGTTGGCGTTCTAAGTGGTTGGTTTTCTGGAGTTTCAGGTATTTCATCTTGATCTTTTGAAAGTTGGGTAAGTGGGATTTCGGTCTACTGAATTAGACCCCCTCCCACACACACACACACACACACACACACACATATATATATATATATATATATATATATATATATAATGATAAATAATAAATATGTGATAAATATTTATTATTTATTATTAGAGGAATAGTTTGTTTCATTCTAGCTGTATAAACAGACATGAAAATTTTATAATCAATATTTAATAGATATTGATCGATAAGCTGAGCAGTTTGAGGGTCCCATACATATGGATATGTAGTAACATTTTATGGACAAAATGACATTTGCTTTGGTATGAGTTTTATTAGTTCTTGTATGATTCTGTCTACAGCTAGGGATTCAATATTTTAAATTCCTTTATTTTATTTGGCATGTTGTTAGATGATCTTGGTTCTATAAACTTTGCTATTTCTAAAATCATTGTAATTTGTGATTTGTTAACTAATCTTTCTAAGTTAAACTTCTCTGGGCCAGAACCATAACTTATATGATTCATGGACTCAATGTAATTTCTAAATTCATCTAGTAACCTTTTTCTCTCAGCTTTTAGTTTACAATCTTTGGAACTCCTGGTTTGTCTTATGTGATCAAATTTATCTTACATTTTTGTCCTTTTAATAAAATTTTGCTTGCCTTTAGGAGACATTAAATAATTTTAACTTTTCAAGAAGTATTGCAGTCTTATGGAAAATAATATCTTGATAACCATTGCTTAGGGAGGTAATTCTTTCCAAAGTGTCTTTGTTTTTTCTTTTTTGATATTTGGATTTAGCTGAGCGAAGACTTTCACGGATATCTAATAAATATGTATCTGCTCTTTACGTTTCCTCGTAAACTATATCATAGATTTACCATATATATCCTTTAAGAGCATTCCAAAGAATGCATATCATTACTTCGTAATTATTTATTGCTGTACAAGTTTCAGTTTCATTTAAATATCAAGTTTTAAACTCATTTCAATTATCTATCTATTAGGGTATTATGTTGTTACAAACATATTTTTTTAAAGTTGGAGGAAATTTTTAATATTAAGGAATTATGATCAGCTGAACCTGGGGATACAAAGAGTCATGATTACAGTACATGGAACAACAAACAATAATCAAAGCACAACATTACTGTCAAACAAAAAATAAAGTTTACAGATTTTAAGATTATCGATTAAATGTGTGGAGCAAGAACTATAAAAGTAGTCCAGGATACTAACAGACTTTAGTTACTGAAGAACACTCATATTACCATGTGGTATCAACTGTAAATAGAAGTGTGAAGATAACATAATAACACATATGATTGTAGGACTATGAATGTCGCAGGAAGGGTGACAATTAATGGAGGTTTATATAGAGGAATAGGCGATGAAAAGGGAAGCATAAAAGGAAGAGTGGGAGAGATGAACATAGAGTCAAAGAAAAACAGAGGACAGATAGAGATGAGGTATAAGGTGGCTAATGGTGAAGGAAGAACCGAAAGTGATACACACACACACACACACACACACACACACACACACACACACACACACACACACACACACACACACACACACACACACACACACACACACACGCACACACACACACAAAGAACTAAAGATACATACTGTGTCACAGACACATGCATGTGGGTGGGTGCTCACACATTACACACATATACACACATATATATATATATATATGTATATATGACATATATATATATATATATATATATATATATATATATATATATATATTATATATATATATATATATATATATATTTACTAACTATATATGAATATAGGCTGGATATTGCAATATTTATGTGTGGTGACAACACACAGGCTTAGATATGGCAAGCAACAAATCCTTCACAGGAACGTGAGCTTTAATCCAACTTCAGACTTTTCTTTTATCAAAAACTCACTTTTCACACTTTAACACAATAAGCATTACATAAGGTTAAAAAAATATCTTATCCCTTACAATTCACTTCATATAAAAAAAGCGTAACCCTTGCAAAAGGCAGCACGATAATATGCAACCATCACATATCATAATAGAGGTATTCATGAATAACCAAAGTGTGTATCACTCATTACAAACATTAATAAAACAGTAAAACAAATAAAAAAGAATAAAGAAAACATACAATCATGAAATTAAATGAAAAAACTTCTGCATGATCGTTTGTGAAAACAATTTAAAACAATTTACTGATCTCGTTTGACTTTTTTATAATATTAAAAAAAGCCTCAGCCCTTACTTAATATAAACCAAACCCTTCTTTGAAGAGACAAATAAACCATACCGCTCCTTCTCTTTCAAGACGCTATGCTATATGCTAACAAACAACTTGAGATACGTGAAGCCCTGAATATGTAACAGCCTATTAGAGAAAAACACACAACAATCAGAATCAGACAGTCAAAGCTCTATAAAGCTTAGGAAAAAAACCAAAACAAAAAAAGCTTACATTAAAAATACTCTTTCTTCTGGAGAAATAAAAGTCAAATATGGAGTAGACAAATACAATGTAAATGTTTTCCTTACGGACAAAATAAAAAATAAACTAAACATAAAACTTCCAGGGCATGAGTTTTATCAGGCGCACACAGTGTTTAATTTAAAGTAATACGAAACTGACGCTCAAGCGTAAGCGATTTGAATGTGATAATTGCTAGAGTGCAGCGTGGTGATTATTTTCGCTTGAAGTTTTTTTTGAGAGTTTTTTTTTTTGAAGAAAGTTTTTTTTTTTTTTGAAGGTTTTTCAAGAAGAAGTGGACTTTCCTTTCCTTTAAAACAGTGGTTTGGTGTACAGTTGTATCCTTTGGTGTTTGGCCACTTTGGCCACTTCACAGCTTCCGTTGTTATTTGGATTATTTTTTTGGTGTGACACATCCTACGTTCAGGGGTAACATTTGATTTGATTTTATTTACAGGCTTAGATATGTTCATATGTTCAATGACATCTTCAGACTTTCTGACCTACTAATATATATAATCGTTAAGATAGACACAGACAGGATAGATCTTCAGTGAGTAACACCTTAATCCTGTAAGTGGAGGCCCTTGAGATATATGCAAATGACCTCTTAAGAAAAGAGAAATCAGAAATTCAACCCTGGGTGACATCTGTATCTCTCATGGCCAGAGGGAGCCATTAAATCATACCCTAAAATAACATACACTATTTAAAATAACCTTTAAGGCACAATAACTCATGGAATATATTTAGGTTGCATGGTTAGGATCATAAAGGCCCCAGCAGTCATTAGCCTACTACATACCTATGAACCTACAAGAACATACCAGCATTTTAGCTACATGGTTCTGAATTTCCATGATATTTTACTTTTTAAGTCTTTATGGGTACATTCAAGTCAATAAAGCCAAACTCCATTAGCTGTATACATTTATTTTTGTCCTTTTTTTTTACCTTGCCCATTCACTCCTTTTCCACTTCTGCTTTTGAAATAAGCGGATTGTAGTAGCTTTTTTGTATATCTTGTCACTACAGCATTATTTGGGATACTTTGCTGGTACCCTAAAATTTACAGACATCAGGCTTGATTTTAAGTTCTGCATGTCCAAAGTATAGCCAAACAATCCAGGTATGCTGTACTCACAAAGTCAGAGGATTACGGTAGATAGCTCAGATAATGAAGGGTCTGAGGTGTTAATGAGTTGCATCCTGTAGTTAAGGTTACATGGTTTGATTCTTTCCACCTCCATTTGCCTACTATGTGATTCTGAGTGTCCCTGGGTCACCCTTGAAAAGGGAAACCTTACCCAGCAACCTTACCCAGTTAATAAATAGATAAAATAAAAACAAATGTGTATCACCACATCTGATTAATAGCCTGCAGTGTACAAATAAGTATAAACAAGAAATAGACATGAAGTGTGAAAGAAAGGTACTGTAGAAATACTGACAAAAACAACATGTACATAAAGGCACAAAAGAAGAGGAGGAAAATGAGTGAGCAAGTTTCCCTAATAATCGCTGACACTTTAAAAGCTATAATCTTTCAACAAAATAAGTTGTTCTTCTCAATACTAGAATCCTAACTGGAAACATGCTGCTAAAGAGACCCTATCATGTCTGTAAGACTGTAATTATAACCTGAAAAATAACTTTCTGTGAGAATGTTGAGGTGAAAAAATCCTTTATGACGGAAGCTACAGCTTAATTTGTCCTCATATTACTCTTTTCACTGATGACAACTATTTGTCAAGTGCAGGAAAACACAAAATATTCTGCTTAACAGATTTGAAGGTGTCACACAGACGAGAAACTTTATCTTTGCTATCAACAAATTACTTAAATTTTCCTTCGAAAATGTATGTTTTTCCAGACCATTTACTAAAGCTCTTTGACGGTTAATGAAACTCCAAAAATCCACAATATTGTTGCTTGCTTGGATGAATGACAAATTCAGTTTCTGTTGAAAATTCACATCTTTTTTATTTGCTATCACTGCTGCTGATTTTTGCTTCTTTTATTTTCAAAAATCTTTAAGAGTGTTGCTTCTAATGCCAGCTGTAAATTCTGTAAATAAGCTTCAATCGTAGCACTGGCTAGGATTACCAGTAACTAAATAAATGCAATGACAATACTCTTACATAAACAAATAAATTGACAGTGGTAAATTAATTGCTTTTAAATAAATACATACATCACACATTATAAATGCTTCTACCAGAACTAGGATCCCTTTCAGAAAGTCATATAATGTCTTAAAATATTTTTGCAAGGGAGCTTCCCTGAATCCCACCCACACAATATTCTTACTCTGAAATCACTGTACCTCAGAACAGGACATACATGAATCAAGGTAGGACTTACAGTAAAAATTAGTATTTGTGCATAAACATACATATAATCTAGTAGAAGTAGCAATCTCTTTATAGCTCTACATATTATATTGAGGGAATGTATGCCCACTGTCTCATAGCTTACATCTACTCTGACTCTTTGTCTGAACACAGCATCATATGCCAGACTCAGAATCACCTTATATTAGTAGGGAAATTACTAAGACATCAAATGTGCTCTGTCAGTTGAAAAATAGCAGTAAGACAGCAGGATGTCCAGGAAATGCAACCCTCTTTTCAGTTCTGAGTATAATATAGATACAGTACTAAACATAAGACAATAAAATACTGATTGTATTACGCAGAGCACACTTATCACACATCGAAACAGAGAATTATGCAACAATATTATGTACCTTTGTGATGTAAAAGATGTGTAAAACATGTTTTGTTATGCATGGCTTTCAGAGCTGTTATGGTCTAGTCTTGTACTAGAGTAGCGCACAAAATGGCCCGACAGCTTTGAAAGCTGTGAAACACTTCTCACTGTCAGATAAGAAAGAAAGCAAGACTGAAATGTTTAACAGTACTTAAATCTGTTATTTCATCAGAGGTACACAACTTCTGGCTGCTGTCGATATAACAGAATTAAGAGTTTCACAGATTTCAAAGTTACAAAACACTTCACACACCAGTACTATAAAGAATTAATACTGTGTCTCTTCAACTGTAACTAAGTAGTTTTATGTTCTCTACATGGATATTAAGAATTACATGTTTCCTGTCATACCATTCCTTGCTATTTCAGTGCTGGTAATAGAAACACATATCTTCAGTCGTCATTTTTTAAATTCATACATAATCAGGAATTTACATACAGCAGTGTTCTTAAGAAGCATTTAAAATGCTATTTTCATGTATTTTGCACGAGGTGGTTCCTACATTACAGAACACCAGAAATAAGTCTGATTTTCCAAAAAATCAGGGCTTCACTTTAGTGATTTCCCTGCATGTAAACATTTTGTGTTACATACCTGGCCAAAGAATATTAAAGTGTGCTCACTTTTGAAGAAGGGGTACAATTTAAAATATAGATTTTACTACTTTACAGGCTACAGTGATATTACTGGGACATGTGAATCAAAGACCATTTACCAAATAAGATGAAACCTCAGAAGAAATAGTGACAAAATGAGTTTAAACTCAGCATCAACACAAAAAAGACAGATCTCTGGGATTTACCATAAGACATCCTAAAACCCACCATACCTGCAAACATTCAGCACCGAATGGCACATACAAACAACACATCAACAGGTATTTGAAACTGCAGGGTTTAGTCTCATACAATAAAGTGTCTCAGCTGAGCTGCAGATAATTCTGCTTCTGTACAGTCTCTCTGGGACTCTTTGGAAGACATGTCACTGTCTCAGTTTGGAGAAACATTTCTATTTCTAACCAGTACACAAGACATCCCTATTTTTGGAGCTATGTTCTTATTTTTAGCCTTCATCTACACTGCACACACTTTTCTGACCCCTCATCAGATGTGATTTTTGAAGCTGTCAAGTATACAAAAACCACGGCACGTCAAATATATTAGCTGCAACAATAATTTAAAGAGAGGACACACAACTTACATCTCTCTTTATCTCAAGCAAAAGTAAGTTATCGTGTGCTGTAGAATTTTGCATGACAGTTCATTAAAGTCTATAGATCTGACACTGTCTCTGATGGTGTGCGTACATTTCTCCATTATTTTTGTCACTCTGTTTTTACATGTTTTTCTGAGTAGTATCCTACATTTCTACTAGAAATGGGAAGAGTTAAGTGGTATTTGCTAGTCTAATGTTATGCTAATTAGATGCCCCGATTTTTAGCTGGATATAATTACTTTTCAAGACCCTTTGTTACTATTTTCAGGTTGAAAAGTATGCTCTTTGGGTACTTACCAAATTAGCTGATATCTATTTTTGAAGTACCCGTGTATTCCTTTTAAAAAAGATCATTTGTTTAAATTAATTCCTTTCCTGCACATAGCAGAATAAGTACAAACCGTAAGAGTAAAAGGCTCCATTTGTATTCCTCAAAATAAAACTGCTCTAAATGCACTTCAGTAACAACTACTGCATGAAACTAAATCCTGAAGCACACATTCATCTAAACTCACATACTGAAAAAAGAAACTAGCTTTGTGCAATTGTAAAATACTCAGTCACAGAAAGTGCTTCTTGTCAGGATTGGTGGAGGGGAAATCCTTCCTGCATCCCCACACATTTTTACTATATTATTCTTACTCTAAGATGATGCAATCTCAGGGAAACTTCTTATTTTGGCTTTTTCCCGGTTAGGGGTCGCCACAGCGGATCACTGTCTACTCATGATTGGCAGTGGAGTTTTACAGTGTCGAGTTGCCAGCCCGGCGCCCAACCTTCCACAGAAGGCACACACATGCACACACTCACACCTAGGGCCAATTTAGTGTGTCAAATCCACCTACAGCATGTCTTTGGGATGTGGGAGGAAACCGGAGCAACCAGAGGAAACCCATGCGACCACAGAGAGGACATGCAGACTCCGCACAGGAGGCACCCCAGCTGAGGATCGAACCGGAGAACCTCTTGCTGTGAGGCAGCAATGTTAACCGTTGCACCACTGTGGCCACCCTATGCAATCTCAGGGAAACAATGTTCACAAACAAAATTAAAAAAAAAAAAAAAAACATATTGTGATTTTGAAGTGAAATAAACTGTACAGAATGTATGCCAATATGCATCTCAAGCACACCAACATGGACTAGCAATGTACTGACCCAAAATGCTTAAGCAAACTATTGAAAGACAACCATACCTCAAGCACCTGAAGAGAATGTGGAGCAAAAAATCATTTCAAAGGAAGAGTGCCAACTTCCCTGTGCATGTGTTTATAGTAAAAGGCGAACAGGAAGCCATCAAGTCTGTCCAACATTTCAGAGGGCCAGCTATCAAGACCTATCTCCTCACACAAAGCTTACATCTCTTTTTTTATTTTCTGATGGAAGAGATGATTCTTTTTTTTTTATTATTTTGATTTTGATTTTGTGACCTTACTCACGCCCACATCAGAAATGCAATATATGATGGATATAAACTATAACATTCAGTAGAATTCTTCTGATCACTTCCAAGTCATCTCCCTTTTTTAATTCATGCAACAAGAATTGCTTTCAACAATACAATAGCTCCAGAAACCAGACTCATCAACAAGCCCAGAAAAATCTTCATTGTACTTCAGTATATGATATCTACTATTTTACTCTAGATTTTCAATTCCAGACCTGAGCAGTTCTACTAGGGTTTTTTTGAGCTTAATAAAGTGGAGGTTTAAGTTTCTTCTGTTAGTATTTCAAATCCCCTCCCCAAATTTATGTGAAACATGCTTTATAAGTGCTGCACCTCATGGCCCAGGACTCTTTTATAGGGCATCACAGGGGTACAAGCTCCAGATAGACAGGAATAATCAATACTGTAGCTTCATGTACAACATATGTTTAAAGGTAGTAGAGGAATCAAGACTATCAAGAGAAAATTATTATATGTGACAGAAATATTTCATAGGTTCATAGGTTCATACTAGGCTATCTGCCTAGGGCATTCATAAGCCTAGCCAGAGAGTGTTTGGCTTTCGCCACCCATTTTAAATTAATTTTGCTATGCCCTTTTTCGAGGTTAGTACACTGTGCCTCTGTCTAACAGTGACACAGAAGTGATACCCGGGGTAAACCTACGATCTCCCATCCACTCATCAAGATTACTCTTGAAGAGAGTCAATGAGGGACTCTGCCTAACCTGGACTGGGATTTTATTCCAGAGTGAAGGTAGCCTCTGGGTTATGAATCTGTCCCTCCAGCATGTCCTATTTATTTCAGTGCTGAGGTTCAAGTCTCTCGAGCGTGTAGCTCGATGGGATTTGGATTTTCTGAGGTGCAGCATGTCCATTAATTCCGGGTTGGACATGGCTTTATACGTGAGGCACAGATCGCCTCTGAGCAGGCGGTATGCCACTGAGTAGAGCTGGAGTTTCTTTAACCGGGCAGCACATGGCATCTGTTTGAGCCCTTTGATCCTCTTGGTGAAGTACTTATGGGGTCTTTCCAGTTGCTGCAGGTGTCTGGTAAGGTACATCGCAAAAGGGGCATTGTACTCAATTATGGGCCTGATGAGGGATGAGTAAAGAGGCACGATGACCTCCCCTGATCTAGATGTGAATCCCTTCATGATTAGGTGGGCTATATAAAATGTTTTTCTAACCACTTTGGCCACGTGGTTGTCAAATGAGAGATTGCTACCAACTTGGGTCCCCAGGTCCCTAATTACTTCTTCTGTACTTAATGGATTACCACCTATGTGGTAATTTGTGGGCACTTTGTTTTTTCCAAAGGGGATGACTATACACTTTTTGGCATTTAGCTTGAGGCCATGGCTCTGGCACCAGTTATCTGTTTCTATGAGGCCCTTTTGGTGGATGCTTGTGTCGGCTGGAGAGTCGATTATGGTGCCCAGTTTGCAGTCATCTGCAAACTTGGTCAGCCACAGTCCTTCCATGTTGGCCTGTACCTCCGAGAAATATATACCGAACAAGAGAGGTCCCAGGACTGAGCCTTGTGGGACGCCACTTGTAACTGGTTTGGAGTCTGACATGGCTCCAGCAATTCTAACCATGTGGGTTCTGTCCTTGAGCCAGTTTGCAACCCATCTAGTGACATAGGGGTTTATGTTTAAGCTGGTGAGCTTATCTATAATGCCCGAGTGGGGTATTGTATCGAAGGCTTTTGTGAGGTCCAGGTAGGCTGTGTGGACCACCTTCCCCTCTTCAATGGCCTTGGTGACTGTTTCAAAGAAATCGACCAGGTTTAATAGGCAGGATCTGCCCTTAACAAAGCCGAACTGGGAAAGATCCAGTGTCTGTAGGTCCCCAATATCTTTATTTATGAGGTTCATGATGATCCTTTCCATAACTTTGCAGACCAAGCTAGTCAGGCTTATGGGGCGATAGTTTCCAGGATCCGTTGAGGCACCACCTTTGTGGAGAGGGACCACTGTTGCTGTATGCCACTCTTTGGGTACATATCCTGTAGTAAGGCTGAGATTGAACAGTAGTTTTATGTTTGGGTTTAGCTCTTTTTGGTAATGCACAGCATGAACAGCATGAACAGCAATTGTACCACATAGTTACTTGGTACAGGAAGAATCAGCACAAAACTGCATCTAGTCAAGAACGAAATATGCAATCATGCAACCAATCACATTAATCAACCGATTACTGGTCAGGTCTAATTGCAATAACATTTATAAAAACCTTCTGAAAAAAAATGTCCCAGCCATTAAATCAAGTACTACTAATGCCAGCAATTTTTCTGCATTATCAAGAGAGTTCATCTTCTTAACAAATGACAATGCAAATATCTATCAAGTACATAAACAGAGCAATAAACAGTCACTGCTAATTTTCATAATGGGTCTATAATAAACACTTATCTATCTCAGTAAAAAACAAACACAGAAATGTTTAAACTAAAGAAAAATATCATCCTAAAAAAGTGAAGTACAAAACTGTAAAACATTTCAACAAAATGATTTACAGAAGGGAGGTGTGTCCAATGTATATATGCATATGTAGATATAATAACACACACACACACACACACACACACACATATATATATATATATATATATATATATATATATATATATATATATGTGTGTGTGTGTGTGTGTGTGTGGGTGTATATGTAAATATACACAATATATGAAGATACACACGCTCACACACACACATACACATATATATATATATACACACACACACACATATATATATATATATATATATATATATATATATATATATATATATATATATA
>NC_056733.1:25715319-25730319 GCF_019279795.1 Protopterus annectens
CTGTAGGACCTGGGGCATGACTATGAATAGTTTGTTTGTCTTTTCGGCTTTTCCCGGTTAGGGGTCGCCACAGTGGAACTCCGGTCCGCTAATGATTGGCAGTAGATTTTTTTATAGTACCTAGTTGCCAGCCCGACGCCCAACCTTCAGAGAAGGCACGCCCATACACTCATGTCTTTCGGAGGCCAATCAACTGCGGGGAGGACATGCAGACTTCACACAGAAGGCACTCCAGCCAAGAAGCGAACAGGAGAACCTCTTGCTGTGAGGCAACAATGGTACCGCTCTACCTCCGCAGCTTTATGGGCTTGACTATGACTACTAAATTGTACAAATTCCACTGCTGTTGATCCTTGTATGACAGTAATGGCAGCAGTAAAGGCAGACCTGCATTCAGACATTGAAACATTTTGCTTAACTTCAGCTAGTCACTCTGTTTCCTTTAGCCTATAGCTCTCAGCTAACATTTACTTGAAACACCTAAACTCTTTCATACTGGGGTAACAGTTCGAAAAAAATTACCTAGCTTCAAATTCATCATTTAGGGTAAGATGAAATCTAGTCACCTTTATTTATTTATGTATGTATGTATATATGTAAAAACTATCCAAGCTAGAGTTTTCACTGTGTGATACATTCTTCTTCTTCTTTCGGCTGTTCCTATTAGGAGTCACCACACTGGATCATCTGTTTCCATTTCTTCCTGTCCTCTGCATCTTGCACTGTTACACCAACCACCTGCATGTCCTCTCTCACCAGATCCATAAAGCTTATCTTGGGACTTCCTCTTTTCCTCTTACCTGGCAGTTCCATCCTTACCATCCTTTTCCTGGTATACCCAACATTCCTCCTCAGCACATGTTCAAACCAATGTGATCTCGCCTCTCTGGCTTTGTCTCCAAACCAGCCAACCTGAGCTAATCCTCTAATATACTGACTCCTAATCCTGTCCATCCTTGCCACACCCAGTGCAAATCATAACATCTTTAACTCTGCCACGTCACCTCTGACTCCTGCCTTTTCATCAATGCTACCGTCTCCAACCCATATAACATAGCTGGTCTCACTACCCTCATGTAGGCCTTCCCTTTCACTCTTACTGGTACCTGTCTGTCACAAATCACTCCTGACACTCTTCTCAACCCACTCCACCCAACCTGTACTCTCTTCTTCACGTTTCTTCCACACTCACCATTACTGTGAACTGTTCATAGGTTCATAGGTTCATAGGTAGGTACTAGGCTATTGGCCCTAGGGCCTATATAAGACTAGCCAAACAGAACCCTGGCTTTCGCCACCCAAAAAAAATATTTTCCTGTGCCCCTGTCGAGCAGAGCCACAGAAGTGATGCACGGTGTGAATTTCCTATCTCCCATCCAATCATCAAGATTTTTCTTGTAGAGTGCTAATGAGGAGCTTTGTTTGATACAGATAGGTAGTCTGTTCCAGAGTATGGGAAGTCTCTGGGACAGGAATCTATCCCTCCACATGTTCTGTTTATTGTGTGACAAGGTTTAGGTCCCTAGAGCATGTAGCTCAGAGGGATTGGGATTTATTTAAGTGGAGCATGTCCAACAGCTCTGGGTTTGGCATAGCTTTGTATGTTAGGCAGAGATCGCCTCTGAGTAGGCGATATCTGATGGAGTAAAGCTGGAGTTTTTTTAGACAGTCTGTGTAGGGCATTTGTTTGAGGCCAGTAATCCTCTTTGTGAGGTATTTCTGTGGCTTTCCAGTTGTTGTAGATGTCTTGTGAGGTACATACCAAAAGGGGCGTGGTAATCTATAATGGGTCTAATGAGTGATGAGTAGAGGGGAACAATGACCTCTTTTTTTCCTGGATGAGAAACCTTTTGTGATGAGGTATGCCACTTAGAAGGATTTCCTCACTACTGTGGCGATGTGATTATCAAAGGAGAGACTACTGTCCACCTGTGTCCCAAGGTCTCTTATCACACTTTCGGAGTTAAGTAGACAACCGCCTATGTGGTAGTTCATGGGTGCAGAGTTTTTACCAAAAGGGATGACAATGCACTTTTTGGCACTGAGCTTGAGGCCATGGCTATGACACCAGGCATCTGTCTCAGTGAGGCCCTTTTGTAGGATGTCCACATCATTAAGAGTTTCGATTATGGTTCCTAGTTTGAAGTCATCTGCAAACTTTGTTAGCCAAAGGCCTTCTGTGTTAGCCTGTACTTCAGAGAAGTAGATACCAAACAGGAGAGGACCCAGGACTGAACCCTGTGGTACTCCACTTGTCACTGGTCTGAAGTTGGATTTAGAGTCTGCTACTTTCACAGTGTGGGTTCTTTCAGTGAGCCAGTTGGCAACCCATCTTGTGACATAGGGATTTATACCTAGTTCACTGAGTTTATCTATAATTCCAGAGTGGGGGATGGTGTCAAATGCCTTGGCGAGATCTAGATAGGCTATGTGAACCACCTTATCCTCATCTACGACTTTGGTGACCATTTCAAAAAAGTCTATCAGGTTTAGGAGAAATGATCTGCCTTTTACAAACCCAAACTGGGTAGGGTCCAGATTTTGGAAATTACCAGTGTCATTATTTATAATTCATAGGTTCATAGGTTGGTACTAGGCTATCAGCCCTAGGGCCTATACAAGCCTAGCCATAACAATTCCCTGGCTATTTCTTCCCACACTATTTACTTCCCTGGACTCCTGTCTAGCAGGGCAACTGGCATGATCCCCGGGGTGAATTTCCTTTCTCCCATCCAATCATCAAGGTTCCTTTTGAAGAGGGCCAGAGAGGCACTCTGCTTGACATGTATAGGCAATCTATTCCAGAGTCTGGGGAGTCTCTGGGTCAGGAACCTATCCCTCCAGCATGTTTTGTTTATTGTGATGACAAGGTTTAGATCCCTGGAGCGTGTGGCTCTGAGTGATTGGGATTTTTTTAAGTGTAGCATGTCCAACAGCTCTGGGTTTGACATGGCCTTGTATGTTAAGCAGAGATCGCCTCTGAGTAGACGATATGCGACAGAGTATAGCTGGAGTTTTTTAAGGCGGTCAGCATGGGGCATCTGCTTTAGGCCTGTGATTCTTTTAGTGAGGTATTTCTGCGGCCTTTCCAGTTGTTGCAGATGTCTTGAGAGGTACATACCAAATGGGGTGTTGTATTCTATAATGGGTCTAATGAGGGATGAGTACAGTGGGACAATGACCTCCTTTTTTCTGGATGAAAAGCCCTTAGTGATGAGGTGTGCCACATAGAAGGATTTCCTGACTGTTGTGGCGATGTGGTTATTGAAGGTGAGACAACTGTCCACCTGTGTCCCTAAGTCTCTTATCACACTTTCGGTGTTTAGTGTACTGCCACCTATATGGTAATTCACAGATACATGTTTTTTCCCAAAGGGGATAACTATACGTTATCATAAGTTCCATGATGATACATTCCACAGCCTTGCAGACCAGGCTCATCAGGCTACTGGGGCAGTAGTTCCTGGGGTCAGTGGTGGCTCCCCCTTTATGGAGTGAGATAACCGTTGCTGTGCCCCATTCAGTGGGCACAAAGCCTAAGGTGAGGCAATGATTGAACATGGTACTTAGGTGAGGTGCCAGTTTGTTCTGTAGTTTGTGTAGAACACAGCCTGGGATGTTGTCAGGTCCCATGGATGTTGTGCTCTTGGCTTTGGACAGTGTGCTTTTTACCTGCACAGCCATGATTACAGGAACTTTGCATTCTTCCAGTATAGAGATGGACCCTTTAGGGAATGAGAGAGGGTTAAAGTTAGTGCTGAACCTATCTGCCAGGATGTTGGCAATATCAATTGGTTCTGTATATTTTGTGCCATTTTGCTGTTACTCAGAGCAGATCTGAATGTTGCCATTGAGATTCTTGACATAACTATAGAATGCTTTAGAGTTGTCTTTAGAATCAGTGGAGATTTTGTTTTCGTAACTAGCTTTGGATGATTTTATGAGGGATCTCAGCTTGTTACTGAGGCTGACCAGGGAGTTCCTCCAGTCATGGGATTTTACTCTTTTTTGCAACAGTTTCTTTCTTCTGTTGTAGAGTTTGTTTATGGCAGGGGACCACCAGATTGGCTTCCTTTTTTTGAAGGATAGCATCTGGGTTCTGTTAGAGATTGAACGATCCATGCACTCATGTAAGTGCTTATAAAGTGCATTTGTACAAGATTCAGTAGTCGTACCTCTACTGTCTGTCAGCATGGGTGTCGTGAAGTTTGCCACTTCTGTCTTAAGAAGTGTGAAGTTGGCTTTGGAGAAATCTTTTATGGTGGTTTCTCTAATGGGGGGTGGGGATGGGATGTGGATGTCTAGGGTGATTAGCTTGTGGTCAGGTCTGACCAACGAGGAATTGACTTCTGGTGTGGAACACCGGTTGCCCATGTTGGTAATGACCAGGTCTAGGATATTACTGCCCCTGGTGGGGGTGTAGATAAGTTGATCCCAGGTGTTGGAATTTATGAATTCCAGAAAATGTTGAGCACAATAGTTGGTACATGAGTAGTTTTCCCAATTAATGGTGGGGTAGTTGAAATCGCCCATTATTAGGGTATTAGGTTGTACCCTAAGATTTTCCAGTGCATCAAGAAATGAGGAGTGGGAATTCTGGGGCATGGTGGGGGATCTGTAGCAGGCTACAATTTGGATTGCAGTCTTGCCCAGAGTTAGATGTAGTTGGATAATCTCGGATGCATTATGCTGAACAACTAGCCTGGAGGTGTGGATATCCTTAATGAACATGAACACGCCTCCGCCTTTAGTGTTTCAGTCCAGGTTAGGTGGCCGAAAGGTGTGGTATGAATTATAGCCTGGTAATGCAGGGGTGCTCTCTGGAGCCTTGAACCAGGTCTCTGTCACTGCACAGATATCGATGTTCTCCATTTTAAGGAGTGCCTCGAGTGAGTGCATTTTGAGGTTTAGACTTCTAGCATTGAGTAGCATTACCCTCAGATTTTGCTAACTTGTACCTGTTACGGTGGTGAACTTGTCATTTGAACCTTGCCTAAAAAAGGTGCTATAGGGGTGGCAAGAGCCTTAGCCAGTGTCCGGAATCCCAATGGCAACAGGTGCAGGCCATCTCTGGCAAAGCATTGTGGTTTGTCGATCGTGTCATCCCAGGCAGACAGATACTGGATCCCCTTAGAATGACACCAGAAGTTTAGCCAATTGTTGAAGTCAATCATTTTGTCCTTGTACTGTGGTATCATTCTGGGTGATGGCAGGATGCTACTCAGGGCTAGGGTCATACCTGCCTGGGCTACAAGCTCGGATAGCTCCTCCACGTCCCTTTTCATGTAGTCCAGGGAGGTACATCTCAGGTTATTCACACCAACATGGACAATGAGAGAGTCATATTTGTACTTCTTGTGGAGTGACCTTAGTGAGTGCGTTATGTGGCACTTGACAGGCAGCTGACAGTAACTTTCTCCTTGTTTAGCCTGGTGAGTGGAACATCAATGTGCGTGACTATAGAGTCACCTATGACTAGAGTGTTGGGTACGTTGTTATGCCTTATGGGCTGTGGTTGAGTGGTACACTGAGTTTGTGGGCTATGTGTCATTTGGGTTGTGTTGGGGGTGGAGGTTGCTTGCGTTTCTGCTTTGGAGGTCCCTGCTCCTTGGGTAGATTTTTATTGAGCCTCTGTGAATGTAGGTGTGTGTTTTGTGTTTCTATGTGTGTGTTTTGGTGGTGTAGGTTTTGAGGGACTATGTGATGAGTGTGGTGTGGTGCAAGTGTTTATCTTCTCCTCTTGACTGTCTAGTCCAGTCTTGGGTGAAGAGAGCTTTGCTTCATATTTGGCTACATAAGTGCATCTCTCACAGGTTGTAGTGCTGGGTTGTAGGACGAGAGGGTTGTCTGTGTACATGAGGCAATTGCTGCATTGCCCCAAGATGCCCAGATGCATCAGGTAGACATGAGAAAACACTGGGAGCTGACCCTTAGACATGCCTGGATAGGTGCTTATTTATTAAGTACTAAAAACTATTTTCCTCTAGACAAGTGCGGAAAGTTGAGTGCTGTAGTAATTTATAGCTTATTTAGTGCTTACAATGAGTTCTGAACAAGTGCTGAGCTCAAAGAAACAGATTTGAGTGCTAAAACTAAAAAAACTGGCTAGTTCTAAGAAACAAAACTAAGCTAGAAGACTTCCCTCCAATACAGAAAGGCTTGACGGCTCAGAAGGTTACAAACAGTCCTGGATACAGAAAATCTGTGTCTGGACTAGACAATTTACAGGAAAGGCAGGAAACAAGCTTAGAATATTTTTTTTTGTAAAGTGGAAAGGGTTTAGGAGGAACAGAAACTAAATCCCAAGTATTTAAATTCATCCACCTTCGCCAACTCTACTCCCTGCATCCTCACCATTCCTCTATCCTCCCTCTCATTCACACACATATATTCTATCTTAGTCCCGCTGACCTTCATTCCTCTCCTCTCTACAGCATGTCTCCACTTCTCCAGGGTCTCCTCAACCTGTTCCCTACTCTCACTACAGATCACAATGGCATCAGCAAACATCATAGTCCATGGCGACTCCTATTTGATCTTGTCTGTTAACCTGCCCATCACCATTGCAAATATGAAAGGGCTCAGAACTGATCCTTGATGTAATCAGTAATCCCACTTCCACCTTAAATGTATCCATCACTCCTACTGCCGACCTCACTACTGTCACACTACTCTCATACATATCCTGTGCAACTGTTACATACTTCTCTGCAACTCCAGACTTCCCCATACACTACCACATCTCCTTTCTAGGCACCCTCTCATATGCTTTCTCTAAGTTCACAAAGACACAATGCAACTCCTTCTGATCCTCTCTATACTTCTCCATCAACACCCTAAGAGCAAACATTGCATCTGCAGTGCTCTTTCCTGGCATGAAAACATACTGTTGTCACTAATCATTACCTCCCTTCTTTCCCATAACTTCATGCTGTGACATATCAGTTTAATCCCCTCTATAGTTATTACAGCTCTGCACATCACCCTTATTCTTAAAAATCGGTACCAAAACACTTCTCCACTCCTCAGGCATCCTCTCAATTTCCAAGATTTCATTAAACAATCTGGTTAAAAACTACACTGCCATCTCTCCTAAACACCTCTATGCTTCCATAGGTATGTCATTTGGAACAAGAGCCTTTCCATTCTTCATCCTCTTCAAAGCTGCCCTTACTTCCTCCTTGCTAATCCATTGCATTTCCTGATTTACTATCCCCACATCATCCAACCTTCTCTCCCTCTCATTCTCTTCATTCAGCACCTCAAAGTACTCTTTCCATCTGCTCAACACACTCTCCTCACTTGTGAGTATGTTTCCCTCATTATCCTTTATCACCCTTACCTGCTGCACATCTTTCCCAGCTCAGTCTCTCTGTCTAGCCAGTCAGTACTGGTCCTTTTCTCTCTCCTGGATACATTCAAGCCAATAATGCCAAACCCCACTAGCTGTGGACGTGCATATTTTGGCCTTCTTATGACCTTGCCAGCAGAGCATAAGTAGACTGTTTGTTTGTACTTTTGAAACACAGTCTTTAAACCCAGCTGATGTCCATAACCATTAAAGTGCCTGCAAAACATCCCACAGTGAAAACTCTAGCTTGGCTAGGTTTTTCTTGTAGTTTTTATTTATTGGTTTGTCTGTGTGACCTTTTTCCTCTTTGATTTGGATGTTAGTTGGGATATTTTACAGAAAAATGTTGAAA
This sequence comes from Protopterus annectens, assembly GCF_019279795.1. NCBI lineage: Eukaryota > Metazoa > Chordata > Ceratodontiformes > Protopteridae > Protopterus > Protopterus annectens. The sequence continues at coordinate 25,723,023 of NC_056733.1, forward strand.
TCAAGAAAGAGCACAAATGGAAATATTTACGGAAGACTAGAGTTGAGTTAGGCAGAGATGTGGTAAAAATAGTGATGCATAATCAATCTGTAGGAAAGTGGCCAGAAACAGATGGTATTTGTGTTGACGTTTTGAAGCTAGGAAGGAAGAAAGTGATAAAGATCTTAAAGGTTTGGTTTAACAGTATTTTAAAAGTAGGAGAAGCACCAGCAACCTGAAATAAAGTTGTGGTAGTTATAATACCTAAAAATGGTACTGATCCATTAGACCTAGCTTTGGATAGACCCATTTCAATTTGAAATCATGATTATAAATAGTCTTTGAGTGTAATAGCTATAACAATGGAAAAGGTATTGCCAAAACTGATATCCTAGACCTGGTAAACATTTGACAACATTAGAAATGATGATCCAGAGGGAAGTAGAATGTAAGAAAATACCACTGTTGTTGGTGGGTCATGATGCAGAGAAAGCATTTGACAGAGTAGGCTAGGAGTTTATGTATAGGCAATGGAAACATTTGCTTTGTCTGATTTAATATTAAGGTTAATTAGGAGGATATAGTTAGGATCAGAGGCAAGGATTAAAGTGTGTGGGGGGTTCTGTTTGATAAGTTGTAGCTGAACAAATGAACCAGGTAGGGGTGTCCTCTTTCTCCCTTCTTATTTGTTACATATTTAGAACCAATGGCAAAGAAAACAATGGACTCAGAAATTCAGGGATATGATTATTATTATGGTAATCACGAAAAGTTGGTTTCATTTGCAGATGATATTATTTTGTATCCAATACAACCAGAAAATGACATCTCAGTGTTGTGGAGTATTTTGAAGCAGTTTCAATTTTTTTTGGAATATAAAATTAATGAAGATAAAACAAAGGCTATAGCTGTAAATTATATATTCACACATAAATTGGTTCAGCAATGCACATATATTTATGGGGACATGGTAAAGTGAACTATTTAGAAATATGGTTTAAAAAAGATTCTGTTATATCAGCTAAGGATATGGGGAAAGAGACTAAACAAAAGATAATACAACTGAGAAACTGAAAGCTCTTGTTTATGTATATGGATAGCAAGATAGAAGCAGTGAAAATATTTTTAGTCCCTTTAGTTTTAAATACAGGTCAGACATATTTTTGTCAAAAAGAGCAGAAGTTGTGGACAATAATTAATAAAGAGTTGAAGGATTATATATTGGAGGGAAATAGGGTGATGGTCAATTTGGATAAGCTGATCATTCCATCCAAATAGAGTAAGACAGTTTAGGATTACCTGATTGGAAAGGAAATCTTACAATTACACAATTAAGGCCCACATACCTAACACAAGCAGAAATATATAATTCAAAGTGAAAAAGGATGATGATTATGATGAAACAGTAGTGGAGACTCAGGTAATAAGGGGACAATGGGATTATGGATGCAGATCCTGGAAGAGAATAACAACAGTCAAGCACAATATTATATTCAAGCAGTGTTCCAAGAACTAACCCAACACAAGAATGGAGGAAAGGACACATTCCTGATAACGATGACTGCAATTAGGGGTACAGAGAATAAGCAAGATTGGGATAGAATTTACTGGAGAAAACTGGCAAAGTAACCAAGGTACTGTGAGAGAATTACTAGAGAGGGAAAAGTAATAGAATGCGAAGTGGTGAAGAAAACATTTGGATTGCAGACTGCCTTCCCTACCATAGATTGATATCAGAGTATAGGTAAAGAGAAAGGGATGGAGGAATCCTAAGTGAAAAACCTGCTCTGGTAGAGTTCTTAGTTGAATCTGGAATAGAAGTTGCTGTTTAAAAAGGGATAATTAGTAGCGTATACGGCATTGTACGATAAATATAGGAACCAATCAGAGGAGGTTAGAAAACATTGTGAACCGAGACTAAATAAGCAGTTTATATTGAACAAATGAGAAGACATGTATAGCTCCCAAGTATGCAACAAAGTCTAGAAGATTTAGGATGTTTGCTTGGAAGACATAGACACTTTTATACCCCAAGCATCCAAATAATGTTTCCACAGGTAGATGTCAAACACTGGAGATGTGATAAGAAAGAAAAAGGTAACTGGGAACATATGTTTTGGGAGCATAAAGAGTAAGCAGATTTTAAAAATTCCTTGTTAGGTACTCTGTCAGAAATATTGGGTAAGCAAATTGGTGTAAATAAGGAAATGATTCTTTTGAGTTTTGAGCTGGGAATTGCCTAGATATAATTAGGCCTATAGGTCCAAAGGTATATACTATGCTAACAACCACTGAGGCCTTTTAAAGCATAGCCATGCATCCCAAATCTCTGACAAGTTCTGGTACCCTTGATACATATAAGCAGGGGCTTGGGAGATAAAACATTTACAAGCAGGGGCATGAACCATTTACAGGCAACCTGTGTAAATTAAAGATATAGGTGCCAAACCAGGGATAAAATTTCTTTTCCTTGTCCAACTGTCCAAGATCCACTTTATTTGGGTTAGGAAGGAACTCTGCTTCACATGGATCGGGAGTCTGTTCCATAGAAGAGGTATTATCTGTGATACACACCTGTCCCTCCACCAGGTCCTATTTATACACAGGCAAGTTTTAAGTCTTCAGAACAGGTAATTCTAATGCTGTTTGTTTTGTGGATGTGGAAGAAGTCCATCAGGGTGGGGTCTGACAATGCCTTGTATGCCAGGCATATATCTCCCCTCAACAGCTTGTTGGAGACAGAATACAGGGATAAGGATTTAAGGTGGTCTGCATAGGACATGTTACTGACACTCTGTATTCTTTTAGTGAGGAACTTCTAAGGACATTCCAATTGTTGGATCATGTGTATGTGTGTGTGTGTGTGTGTGTGTGTGTGTGTGTGTGTGTGTGTGTGTGTGTGTGTGTGTGTGTGTGTGTGTGTGTGTGTGTGCACGTCTTGTGTATGTCCTAGTGTACTTGCGTGCATGTGTATGCGTACATGAACAAGTCTGATGGATGCATACGTAGAATATTGCTGAAGAAGTCTTAAGTCAGCATCATTTAGTTGGGAGATTTTTATATGAAGAATAGAAGCAGCTGAAAAACTGTAGGAGTGGAATAATAGCAAGGAAACAGTTCTCATGAATGAGGGTACATAGGCCCTTAATACAGAATAATCTTAGAAAGAAATGACTAAAGAAAAGTCTGAGGTATGCTGAGCTAAATGGTTTGGGAGAGATAGAGGCAGTTTTATTAAAACTAGATGATGAGAAAGAGTGTAGAAAACATGGAAGAAAGGGGTTAAAGAGAAATAGGACAGCATGGAGGCAGGTTAGAGTGATTATATGTAGTGAGGGTGGGTAGTGGTTAAAGCAGGTAAAGACTGATATGGACGCAAAATCTGTTCAAAGGAATCAGCCATGAGTGAGGGGGAGGTCAGATGTTGATGAAGTGGTAACAAGTAGATAAAGATAGTTGGATAGCAGCAGGGTCATGGATGAGTTGTGGTCTAAGCCTTCTGGGTGGGGGGTGTACATGGCAAGTCTTGTCAGCAGAAGGTTAGGACTCTTGTAACAGACATGACTAGATGTGAACAGACTAGAAGAAACTGGAGTGTACTTAGCTAGTGCTGGAAGGAGGTGGAGGTGGAGGAGAAAAGTCTGTTGCTTGAAGCATAAGCTGTAGTTACTAAATACAGCAGGAATGGCTTACAAAAGTTTGGATGAGACTTCAGTATGAGAGACTTTTTTTATATCACCTCCCAGCAGTAGACATTTCCTTTAGTCAATGTATTACTTTGCTCAGCAATAAATGGCAGTCAGTATGTTAATCTGTATAAGGGTATAAAGTGTTTCACCTAACCATTGCCCCCAGAAGAAAGCACACATCAGTTTGTGCTACCTGTTTAACTAATTGAAAAAACAATACTAATAAAATGTAGGAATCCACAAAATGAAATCCTTCATGAAAAGTACAGGGACATATAAAAATGTATACCCTCTTGTTTTTTTTTTTAATAATTACTTATGCATTACTCACTTAAACGCTACAATACCCTGGTAATTTTTTAGAATTCCTTACCTCGCCTTCAGCAGTGATTCGAGGTGTCAAAATGTTAAGTTATTTACATCACAGACATGAGGTGCAAGGATTTATTCTCATCTTTGATCACTATCTGGTATTTGACTAGGAATATAATAGTCTGCAGACTGCTTACATAGTATGACCATATGTACTTATCTATTATGTGAAATGTGAACAGATTAGAAAAAAACACCTGCGTGTACTTGGAGGTAGCTGACGGAGATAGAGGTAGGTGAGGCAGCTTGTTATTTAAAGCACACGAGATTGATACTGTAAGTTCTAACAGTTTCTTGCCAATACTCCTGCCAATGCTGCTTGTAGTGCTAACAATGTGCTGTTGCACAGTCCATCATAGGCTGTACTGAGATAAACCCTTCCTAACTCTTTAGCCATATTCTACTTAGAAACTCTACATTTGTTATTTTGTCTTGCAACAAATTTTGTACAGTCAAAGAGTACAATATAGCATCAAACTAAGTTAAGAATTTGTTTCTAGGACACTAGTAAGTTTTGTTTTCAGGAAGTGAGTGCTTCTTTTTCCAATCAACTAAGGTAAGCAATTCCAATGAGGCTAACTGGACAACAAATGACATTCGCACTTCTTGATTAAACCATCATTTTTTTTTCCTTTGAGTTTCTCACTCCTTTGCCAGATACTACATACACATATGGCCATCAATCTGTGGCACGCATGTACTGATATGCTTTTAAGTGGACATCTGCCACATACTGCCTCAATGGAAGCAGATCCTTGCCATGTATTGGACATCATGAATAGAGAAATTAACAATTTTTTATCTTACTTGCAAATACACAGGAACAACTGCCTCTCACAGTTTCAAAGGTTTGAAGAATGAGCTCAAACCCTATTGGTCATAAAGGAGCTTGAAACCCTAAATCCCTTTCTGGAAGTTGTTGTATCCATGTTGTCATACCATTCCTTCTTCATACAATGAATAATCAATCCCATTATTAACATCCAACCTTCCAATGACCAAAGCTTTTTCCCATATTCTGCTTCCAGTCCTTTTGGATATATAATATATCTTCACTCCACACAGGTGTTCCAAACAATTTCTCCCATGCAATAGATTTATTTATATTTCATTTTAAATTCAGAATTGCAGGGTTTTTTTTCTGACTTTTCTCATTATTAATGAAGCAATTTCTCCCATGCAATAGATTTATTTATATTTCATTTTAAATTCAGAATTGCAGGGTTTTTTTTCTGACTTTTCTCATTATTAATGAAGCCACTAGGCAATGTTCTTATCATGCTGACAGAATCTATATAGGTACATTTTTATTTTGCAGTCTTAGACTTAACATTACATCCTTCTCACTCCCTACTGAATATACCCATTGAACCTAACAGCCATGGAAGTAACATCTTTATCTCAAATAACACAGCTTATCAGTTTATTAAGGCTTCCCATCACTTCCAGCCCTAGTAACAAGATCCCGTTAATGATGCCTAACTATGCAGAAGAGTACTACTGCTCCATACAGCTGCACTTACAAATATATTAAGTACTCTTTGAGCAGGGAAAGAGTAAACAGTGTCCCCATAAGCACTGTAACAATGGCAACATCCAATCCAAGGGGAAAGAACTGCATCATCATAATTGCAAGGTTAAGGAGGGTTGTCTCATAATAAGAAGCCCTGGTCTCAGGACCAACGCAATACCTCTGCTGGTTCACACTGTAAATATTAAGAGACAATGCTGGAAACATGCTGCATTTCTATAAGTGATCATGTGTATTGCTCCGAGAATGGAATTAATCTTGAAATGGTGGGTAAATACAAACTGTTGTCTTTCCTGTTTAGGCCGCTGTGCCACATACAATTCCTTACCACAGCTCTTAAATCACTGCTGGTCTTGAAAAGATAAATAATTTCTGGATGCAGTAAGAGACAACTTGTATGGAGGAGCTCTAGGAAACATTAAATTCACCTCCAAAGGCTGGAAGTCCAGTTCCTTATGAGCAGGAGAACGTATAGGTGGCATCCTAATACATTAGAGAAACAATATTTTTAATTTAAAGAAAAAGTTGTTCTTTGGTTAAGCTAGAGAGGCAGCAAATCCAAACACTGTCAACTTATACAGTTATAATTCACATCATACAACATTATAAAAATGGGCTAAATTACTGAAGAGTGGGAAAGAACAACATTTTGATAATTCTCAGAAATGATAAGTTCACAGACAATATTAGTTTGACTTCTGAGTATAGCAAGTACTTCTGGACAAGGCACACAGAAAACAGTGAAAGAAAGTCTGAGGAAGGATAAACTGCTGACTGGTCAGAGATAAGACGGGTATAAAATATTAAAGTATAGTGCAGAGTTATGTGAATGTGAATACAGTCCCTTTAATACATTAGAGAAGCTAGGTCAGAACAGTATAGGCAGGTAGCAGGAAAACTAAGAGTAAAGGCCAGGAAAAAGTAAAAAAGGAAAAAACAGACTGGCCAATGGGTCAGGTATAAGAGGAAGAGATGAGTAAAGCAAATGACTTTCTGTAGGTAGCCTGGGATCTAAGGGGAGGGAAGGGGGTGGCGCATGAGTGGAAGCAGAATGAGGCAGGAAGAAATATTAGTGCAAGATGGCACAGGAAGATATGTGAGAGGGGGGACTCGTGTTAAAGCTATGACGAAGGGGCATTTTAGATTAGTGAGCTTGGGAAGGAAGAGGGTATTGGGTATATTGAGAATGGACAGCTGTAACACTGATGCTGTGTGCTGGATGGTCAGGAAGGTAGTACTGGCAAGTAGTAGAGAGCAGAAGACAGGAAGCAAGAGGCGAAAAAGTCAGGGAAAGTAAGACTAAAACAGCATTAGTCAGGGGGGAGGGATGTAGGAGTTAGCACCTCTCTGCACCACCTTATCCATGTGTTAAGTCTAACTCTAACGCATCCCTATACATTATATGTTATTACCAAAAATCCTTTACCTAACAGTATCACTACCAAGATAATACTTGGTCTTGGTTTTGTAACTGGTGTTTATGATACAGACCATTTCTGCTGGATAAAATTATTCAATATTTTATTATTTGATATTAGTAGCATTCAGAGTTTTAAGCATTTGTTCCCTGGAAATCTTCAGGTAAAGTAATTTAAGTATTACATATTTCATGACTTAAGCATTGCTTTCTTTCTCTCTATGTCTCACTATATATATATATATATATATATATATATGTGTGTGTGTGTGTGTGTGTGTGTGTGTGTGTGTGTGTGTATATATATAT